>NC_056733.1:357729017-357919017 GCF_019279795.1 Protopterus annectens | reverse complement strand
TACATATAAAGATATACCTTGGCTATGAAACAGTTGGTTGTATTTCCACTCTGCCATACTCCATGTTGGTAATGTTGCAGGGCCACAGCCTGCAGACACACAGAGACCTGGAACACAAACAGAATACAGCATGTCAGACTACATTCAGTCAGTGGTATGACAGCAATAATGCATCATGGCTAATAAGGTACATACACCTTTATGTGTACCCATAACAAATGCAAGCAGACAGCACCTTACACAGTATTACATAGCTACACTGTACTATATTCACCATTTGCATCAGATGCACCATATTAGCATGTCCCTCATTGATTGTATGGATGACAGGGATGTGGCACAGGTATCATTATATGCACAGGGTAAGGTGTGTGTTTGCCAGAGGCTTAGACTGGGCCAAACAGTTGACATCCATGTGTGTATGTTTGGAGTGGTATCCTATAGATGTGTTGTGCAGAGGTGCTGTGTGTGTTTGGAGTTGACCTGCCTGTGATACAGATGTGTGTGTATGTATGCACAGTCACGCCATGTGGCTAGCCTACACAGGGATATGTTGAATAGCTATGGACCGTACATGGCAGGGTGTACAGTTCACCATCTCTGCTCATGGACACAGGAACTGGCCCTGCTTCCTGATGGTGAATGCTGTCTGCTGAATCCATGTCCCTGATGGGACTGGCCTGGACCACATGCCCATGGCCTGCTTCATTGTGATGTGGACAGCAACCCCCCTTCGGTAGTGCTGGTGTCACTGCCACTATGGCAGTGACACCAGCACTACCAAAGGGGGATAGTGCTGGTAGTGCTGGTGTCAGTGCTGGTGTCACTGCAACTATGGCAGTGTGAAAGTGCATGGCCCATAGACTCTCAGCTGATGTTGGTGCTGACATATGTCCATGTGGCCAACACCCATCTCCCACCACACACTCTAGCACAGACATGCCATGGTCAAGGCTTGCCAAGGTTTCACCCCACTGTCTATTCATGACCTCAGTATTTTGGCGTGTGACCTCAACAAGGTCATGCATGTCACCAAGTAAATCCAGAAGAGTTGCATCCTCCACATTGAGCATTTTTCTGGTGTTGCATTCACTGAGTGGCTGTGCATCCATGACACCCCAAAACATGCATCTGGTGACACCTGCTGTTGCACTTGCGACAGCAGCTTGATGAGCAGCAGCAGTCCTCCTGCAAGTACCCCTGTCCATCCGCCTGTGTGGGACCTCGCCTGCACTTTGGCTATGGCCAGTGTCTACACTCAAACCTGCCATAGTCACCACACTAGCTTGTTCTATCCCACCACCTGCCAACTGTCCATCATCTGTGGCTGCTGGGGATGGGGCTTGTGTGGGCATTGTGACTGTGTGTGGGGACATTGTGGATGACTGTGGGATGGCAATCAATGGCACAGAGTCAGCCCTTGACAGCACCACCTGTGCCTGACTATGACCATCATCATTGCCAGAGTTTGCAGAGACACTGACTTCAGATTCTGAGCAGGAGGGACCATGACCAGCATGATGACCTATGGGGTAAAGACAACATATGTAAACTAATACCTGCACTATAATGTTTGCTGCTACACACACACACACACACACACACACACACACACACACACACACACACACACACACACACACACTCACAAAAGCACATGAACACATGCACACACACACACACACACACACACATATGCAGGTGACATGGCAGACAGGCATTACACAGACCTCACAATAGCCAACTGGTGATTCACAGCACAGTCAGACCACTACATACACACCCTGGACAGGCCCTCAACATCATGCAGTGCAGCCCTTTCCACTTAATGTTACTACTTATATATACCTCTGTAATACGTGAGTAGTGTTAGTAGGTGATGGGCCTTCAAGTAGCACACACTGCACCCATGTACACATAATTGCTGTACACCTGTATAGCACAGTGGCAACTCCTACAGAACATATCTCTCAACTGTGCAGAGTGTCACTGAATGTCTACGTGTGGATCATATTTCTGGTCTGATTGTCATATATCCTGTGTTTGTCTGACACATTACTGGGATGATATGAATACTGGTGTCATTAATTAATGACATATTTTGAGTTTCACACTTCAAAACCTGCAGTACATGTATGCTACAACAGAACTGGTTGCACTAACAACCTTCTAAGCTTACAGTGGATATTATAAGTGTAGACATCCCTGTTAACATGTCAGGTTTGTCTGATATATAACATGAGACCACAGAAATCATGTGATAACATTTCCCACCTTTAATGTGACCTATAACCTGTGCAATCCAATTGAAGATCAAACACATCGGTTAGGGGTAATATGTAGAAGTTGAAATATGTACAATAGGCTGGTTGCATGACTGTGCACACCCTTAAACTAATACTTTGTTAAAGCGTCTTTTGATTTCATAAAAGCAGTCAGTCCTCTTGGGAAGGTGTGTATCATCATGGCACACCTCAACTTAGCAATATTTGTATACTCTCCCTTGCAGAAGCCCTCCAACTCTGTCAGATTGCGAGGGCATCTCTTCTGCACAGGCCTCTTCAGGGCACCCCACAGATTTTCTATTGGATGTAGGAGTGGACTGTGGCTGGGCCATTCCAAAACATAGATTGTCTTCTGGTGAAGACATCCTTTTTTGGATTTTGATGTATGGTATGGGTCATTGTCATGTGGAAAGGTGTAAGTCCTCCCAATCCATAGCTTTCTAGCAGACACATAAAGATTTTGGGCCAAAGGCGACTGGTATTTTGTACTGTTAATAAAAACCAAAGTGTGCCGCCAAAGGATAAAGGAACCAAAATTGCAACAACAAATCCACAGGTGGTGTGACCAATAAGGCTCAGAATCCCAATATAAAACACATTTATTCAATGAATGTCTTGTATGATACTGAGAGGTATGAAACAGTTTATTTGAATCAGGTTTCTATAGCACAGAGGAAAGTGCAACTTTTTCTGGAAGACTCTTTATACCAAGGGGTAATTAATGAAGTGACTTATAGATACCTCTTAAATGATTATCCGATCATTCCTATGGTGTTTGGTATTCCGAAAACCCACAAGAATGTATATAAACTCCCCTACAGGGTGATAGTAGCAGCTAAGAACAGCATTACTCACCCCTTAGAAGTTTTTATTGATAGAGTGATTCAACAAAATTTAAAACCTATGGGTTATGTGTTAAGAGACTCGTTGGATTTTCTTACTAAAATTAAGCAAGAGTTTTATAATGATGGAGTGTGTTTTTCAACCATAGATTTTGTCGAACTTTTTTCATTGATACCACATGATGCATTAGAGTTGTTTAAGGATGCCTTGGTAGAACTTACTACCCTTAAACCTAGTTTAGCTAACTTTATGGTAGAAGGTATGGAGATTATTCTTAAGAACAATTATATGGTTTTTGGGGATGAATTCTTCAAACAAGTAAAATGGGTGGCAATGGGCTCTAATTGCACCGCTACCTATGCAAACCTGGTCATATATGCATAGGAGAAGAGATATGTTTTATTCTTAAGGTTATGATGAATGTTGGTAGGTCTAGCTTACATTTTTGTACAACATCTTTGTTCTATGGAAAAAGAAATCTAGTAAAAGGTATGAGTTCATTCATTATATCAATAATGTGATTTCATTTCTTAGGTTCACACATACACATTGGGAAGACTCGATAGATTATTCAGATGTAACCATCTTTAAAATTAAAACAGAGGGTAAGTCTGGCTCTAAAGTTTATAGGAAACCTACCTTCTCAAATAGTTATCTTGATTATACTAGTCAGCATTCACCCCACATTAAAAGAAGTATTATAAAAGGCCAAATGGTAAGAGCTGCTAGAATGTGCTCTGATCTAAGCTCATTCAGATTTTAACTTGGTTATTTAGTCAGTATGTTTTTAGAGAGGGGGGTACCAGAAGAATTTTCTTTTAGAAACAGGAGAAAACATCTTGTATAAGTGGGGAGTAAAATATATTGCCTTATTGAGTCCTAGTGAAGGGATAGTTGGGCAGAAGTACCAAACACACGAAAATTTCCCCCATTCTATGTTCATTAGTTATGATGGTAAAAGTGATGTTTTAAAAGAGATTTTAACAAGAAATTGTACCATTTTTAGAGGTAACAGAAATTTTTGAACAACTTGGGGAAAAACTACATTTTTCTTTAAGACAGGTAATTTAAAAAACGTACCAAAACACCCAATTGAAAAGCATGCTGACAATAGCAGTTCGGGGGGGGGGACTAAAAAGTGTGGTATGTGTAACTACTGCAAATATATTAATCAGGATAGTAGTATTGTTGTTGGAGCCCCCCTCACAGAGAGTTTTTTTCTGAGTTCAGGGAATTGTGGTACACATGGTATTGTGTATATTGTGGTGTGTAAAATCTGTAAAGTTTTTATGTGGGGAAAACAACTAGAAGTTTAAGAAAACACATCTATGAGCATTTATATGCAGTTAAGAATGGCAACAATAATAATGCACTATTTAGACATAGTAATGGACCTTGTCAAGGAAAAAAATTTAATTTTAAATTTGGTATTTTAGAAAGACTTATGAAGGATGTGAAGGGGTTACCGGGAAAATAAAATTGAGGAGAGTGAGCTCAAATGGCAATTGAGACTAAATGCAGCATCTGAGCCAGGGGTAAATGACGGTACTTCTATTATGCCTGTGCTTAAGAGAAAAGCCATGTGTGTATAAAATGGGGTAATACCCCTTTAAAATATTTTATGTTATCATGTGACTTTGCATTTTAGATATTTAAGTGTGTGGTCTTTTTAATTCGTGGTTCTGATTAAGTCAGTTTTGGGAAAAGCACTTAATTATTTTGTACTGTTCCTAATCTCTTCCACCTTGGCTAAAGTCCCACTTCCAGCATATGAACAGCAACCCCAGAGCAGGACACTGACATCACCATGCTTCACTATGGGGATGGTGTTCTTTTGGTGATGCAAAGTGTTGTAAAAACATTTGGTATTGTGGCCAAAAAGTGCATCCTTGGTCTCATTATACCATGACACATTTCCCCACATGCTTTTGGGAGACCTGATGTATTTTTCTTGCAAAATTCACCAAACCTGGATGTTGTTCTTTGTGAGAAAAGGCTTCCATCTTCTAACACTACCCCATTGGCCAGACATGTGGAGAATATGGGAGATTGTTGTCAAATGTAGTACACAACCAGTACCTGCCAGAGATTCCTGCAACTCCTGTAGTGTTGCTGTAGGTCTCCTGGCAGCCTCCCTGACCAATTTGTGTCTTGTCTTTTCCACATATTTGGAGGGATGTCCAGTTCTTTGCAATGTCACTGTTGCCCCATATTACCACCGCCATTTGATGACTGTCTTCACTGTGTTCCATGGTATATGCAATGTTGTGGAAATGTGTGTGTACCCTTCTCTGGGCTGATACCTTTCACAAATGAGATCCCTTTGCTGCTTCATAAGCTGTATGAGAACTATGGCTATTGCTGTAGCAGGCAACTGAGTAAATTTAGAATAATCCTGGTAGGACAGCTGGCTGTTATTTGCTGTGAATGACAGAGTCTCTGTAATTGATGGCAGGTGTGTGCCCAAGAAGACGTAATGCTGTAATTATATCAAAAGCTGCTTCAACACAGTATTAGCTTCAGCCTGTGCACATGTATGCATCTAGCTTCTTGCACATTTTTAAGTGCCATAATTGTTCCCCTAACAGATTTGTTTGTCTTACAATTGAATTGTACATGTTATAGGTCACATGAAAGGCTGGAAGGGTTTGGAAATGTTTTATTGTGCTCTCATTTTTGTATATCACAAATACCTGGAATTCTAACAGATGTGTGTAATCCATTTATATGCACTGTATAACACTAATTTATAAAATATGTCCCTAGTTTTGGGTCTTTGTGCCCCCATTTTGTCAGTCTTTGTCCAGATTTCTTGCAATGACAGGCTGTGAGGTATGCTACAGATATGTGACATCTCCTGCAAATAGGCCCCTGTGATGACCACTGTGATGCAATGCAGTTAACCCCACCACAAGTGAACATACAGATATTGCAAAATGGCTGAGAGTAACACTTGTGTGCATGGTCACATGCATGACCTTAACATGCCTGGGGTACTGGTGAGCCACAACAGGAAAATTCCATACTCACCAGCTTCAGGCTGCTGTCCCACATCCAGACCAGAGGGACTTATGTAGCTGTGGGGGAGAGGTATTGTCAGCAGACTCACATTTGGCATTGGTACAAGATGAATGCTACTTTTCTGCACATGTACAATACAAGCTATGACAGTAGACTGCTGTCCCTCACCATAGATGTGCATTTGTGTGCATCACTAAACCCCACCCACAAATGCAGTTTGGAGTGACATATACATCTCGATACGCTATAGAAGACAGTATGACTGCTACATGATTAAATTGATGTGCACTGTGGCCTTACCTGGATGCTTTTCACCTGTTGCCTGGGTGCCACCCACCTCCACAACTTGTGTTTTATGTGTTGGCTGTTGTGTCAGGGCTGCCCCAAGGCTGGCAAGGAGCTCTTCTTTTGCTGTAAGTGGGGCCTGTGTGGCAGGACCCCCACCTGTAGCAGTATGGTCCTTAGCTACAGCAGCAGCCGTTTGCCAGGCATGATGTATCAGGTCAGTTGTCCAATGCCTGACCTGATCGTATGTGTGGTCATGGTGGCCCAAGGTGTTAACTCTGTGGACAAGGTCATTCCACAGGGCAGTCCACTCTCACAGATTTGGTTGGCTATGGCCAAACAGCACCGCATGGTGCTGGATTATTGCTTTGGTGATAGCTGCATTCTCCTCTGCAGTATACGCTGGCTGACGCTGCATGCCACCTGGAAGACATAAACAGGGAAAGACATCATGGGACCTCATACATTGCCCAGTGTTATTTACAGAGCCAGCACATCAATATTGCCTATCATTAGCCACCATTTACAACCATATCATACCCCTGTCATCTATCAGCACAGTATCAACCTGCATGGCACTCCTGTTCCTGATGCATCATGTTCTTCCCAATGAGGGCCAGTACATTGCATAAACCACCATTCATCATTCATGTTTTGTGCAGAGGGATGACAGTGGCCATCTTCCTTGCAGATGGGGTGTCAATGGTGCTCAGGCTCTGCTTGCATACAGTGTGTAATTGAGCTGGAACCATATACCTGAGTTAATGTAGGATGCAGATAGGAATGTTATCAGGTCCCATGGAGACTTGCTTTTGTTGACTTTGATTAGGCATTATGCACCTACTCCCTGATGATGAGGGGAGGGGTACGGGTGCTGTGCATACCCACCTATACTGATGGTGAGCCGGGGGGGTGATGTTTGCCCTAAACCTGTCTGCAGCAGGTTGGATATAGCTATGGTGTGTGTGTATGTGGTGTGATTCAGCACTGTTACAGGGTGGGTTGGGCTGTTGCCTCTGAGATTGCAGAGATATGTGAAGACAGCCTTGTGAATACCCTTGGTGGATATGTCCAAATTGAACTCATAGTCAGCCTTACAGTAATCCACCTGTGACCTTACATGCTTGTTCAGACAAAGGTTAACTTGTTGCCAAGTTGGTGCCTGCTTCTACTTTACCATGTACAGCCAATATAGCAACCAGTTATGTGGTTTGTGTATTGCTACTGTCCAGCAAAGGGGATTACTCTACCTTGGTGGAGACAGGTATTACAAGTAAGGTATTGTTGAGTCCATACAGCTATGTAGGTGGTCATATAGTAAGCATTGACACAAGGTCATGACACAGTTGGACACATCTCCAATTTGAACCTGATAGTCATGCTTATTCTAGTACCCATGTCTGTGTCAGGGCAATGCAACAACCAGTAGCTGTAGAAATCTAACTCTGTTGGATGCACAGAAACCAGGATTATACATGTGTACAACATGTACGGCTTACTTACCTGACGTTCTGCATCCCATGTTCGTTGTTATGAGGCAGCCAGGTACACCTACTCATACATACATGTGCATACCTGATATACATTTCTGTTCTATGTCAGTATGGCACACTGCATTTACACTCTTGATGCTCAGTCATTCCTGTCAACCTTTTAGAGCAGGACATCTGGAGGATGCCACATATACATGATGGGGGGTGATGGTCCAAAACTAGTGACACTTTCTTAATATTTCTGTAACACAGTTAAGTCATTTGATAACACAGTAGCTTTTGCATTCACAGACATACCCTGGAGGATGTCTGATGCTCATATGGCAGGAAGAGAGGAGAGGAGAAAGGCTAGGAGTGTGGTAGTGAGGGTAGGAACTTTTAATGCTGGCAGTATGACTGGTATGGGGACAGAGCTAACTCATATGATGGACAGAAGAAAGTTTGATATATTGTGTGTACAAGATACCAGATGGAAAGGGGATAAGGCTAGGTGTATTGGAGTCGGGTCCAAATTGTTATATCATGGTGTGGATGGGAGGAGAAATGGTGTAGAGGTTATCCTGAAGGAACAGTATGCCAAGAGTGTTTTGGGAGGTGAAAAGAGTGTTGGATAGAGTGATGTTTATGAATCTGGACATTGATGGCATAATGATGAATGTTATTAGTGCATATGATCTGCAAGTTAGTTATGCAATGGATGAGACAGAAAAACTTTGGAGTGAGTTGGATGAAGTGGTAATGACTGTACCCAAGGGTGGGATAGTGGTTATTGGAGCAGATTTCAATGGGCATGTTTGTGAAGGGAACAGAGGAGATGCAGAAGTGATGGGTAAATATGGTGTTAAGCAAAGGAATGCAGAAGGTGAGAGGTTGGTGGAGTTTGCAAAAAGTATGGACATGGCTATGGTGAATGCATACTTTAACAAGACAGAGGAACATAGGGTGACATACAAGAGAGGGGGAAGATGCACACAGGTGGATTACATCCTATGCAGGAGGGCCAGTTTGAAGGAGATTGGAGACTGTAAAACGGTGACAGGGGAAAGTGTAGTTAGGCAGCATGGAATGTTGGCGTGTGAGATGACATTGGTGATCAAGAAAGAGGGAGGAGTGTGAGGGCAGCACCAAAGGATCAAATGGTGGAAACTGAAAAAGGGTGATTGTGAGGTTGAGTTCAAGGAAGAGTTAAGACAGTGGGTGGCAGTGAAGAGTTACTGAATATCTGGGTGACTACAGCAGAGCTAGTAAGGGAGATGACTAGAAAGGTGCTTGGTGTGAAATCTGGACAGAGGGAGGAGGACAAGGATACCTGATGGTGGAATGAGGAAGTACAGGGAGTATAAAGAGAAAGAGTTTGGTGAAGAAGAAGTGGGATTGTCAGAGAGATGAAGAAAGTAAACAGGAGTATAAGGAGATGAGGTGCATGGCAAAGAGAGAGGTGGTGAAGGCTAAGGATGAGGTGTATGAAGGGTTGTATGAAAGATTGGACACTAAGGATGGAGAAAAGGACCTGTACCGATTATCTAGATAGAGACACCAAGCTAGGACAGATGTGCAGCAGATAAGGGTGATAAAGGATAATGAAGGAAATGTACTCACAAGCAAGGGGATTGTGATGAGCAGATGGAAAGAGTACTTTGAAGTGCTGATAAATGAAGAGAATGAGAGACAGAGAAGGTTGGATGATGTGGGTATGGTGAATCAGGAAGTGCAACGGATTTGCAAGGAGGAAGTAAGAGTAGCTATAAAGAGGATTAAGAATGGAAAGGCTGTTGGTCCAGATTACATACCTTTGGAAGCATGGAGGTGTTTAGGAGAAATGGCAGTGGTGTTTTTAAGCAGATTGTTTAATGAAATCTTGGAAAGTGAGAGGATGCGTGAGGAGTGGAGAAAAAGTGTTTAGGTACCAATTATAAGAATAAGTGTGATGTGCAGAGCTGTAGTAACTACAGAGGGATAACATTGATCAACCACAGCATGAAGTTATGGGAAAGAGTAGTGGAAGCCAGGTTAAGAAGGGAGGTGATGATTAGTGATCAGCAGTATGGTTTCATGCCAGGAAAGAGCAGTACAGATGCAATGATTCCTCTCAGAGTGTTGATGGAGAAGTACAAAGTAGGTCAGAAGGAGTTGTGCTGCATCTTTGTGGACTTAGAGAAAGCATATAACTGGGTGTTTACAGAGGAGTTGTGGTATTGTATGAGGAAGTCAGGAGTGGTGGAGGAATCTGTAAGAGTGCTACAGGATAAGTACAAGGGTAGTGTGACAGCGGTGAGTTCTGCAGTGAGAGTGACAGGTGCATTTAAGGTGGAGGTGGGATTACATCAGGGATCAGCTCTGAGCCCTTTCTTATTTGCAGTGATGATGGACAGGTTGACAGACAAGATCAGACAGGAGTCCCTGTTGATTGTGATGTTTTCAGATGACATTGTGATCTGTAGTGAGAGTAGGGAGCAGGTTGAGGAGACCCTGGAGAGGTGGAGATATGCTCTAGAGAGGAAGGAATGAAGGTCAGCAGGACTAAGACGGAATATATGTGTGTGAATGGGAGGGAGGATAGAGAAGTGGTAAGGATGCAGGGAATAGAATTTGCAAAGGTGAACGAGTTTATATATTTGGGAACAATGGTTCAGAGTAATGATGAGTCTGTGGGAGAGGTGAAGCAGAGAGTACAGGCAGGATGAGGAGTGTGGAGAAGAGTGTCAAGAGTGATTTGTGACAGATGAGTATCATTATGAGTGAGCGGGATGGTCTACAAGAGGGTAGTAAGACCAGCTATGTTATATGGGTTGGAGACAGTGGCATTGACAATAAGGCAGGAGTCAGAGATGGATGTGACAGAGTTACAGAGATTTTCATTGGGTGGACAAGATTAGGAATATGTATGTTAGAGGGTCAGCCCAGGTTGGACAGTTTGCAGACAAAGCCAGAGAGTAGAGGGATTATGCTGGTTTGACCATGTGCTGAGGAGGGATGCTGAGCATATTGGTAAAAGGATGCTAAGGATGGACCTGCCAGGTAAGAGGAAAAGAGCAAGGCCTAAGATAAGGTGCATGGATATGGTGGTAGAAGACATGCAGATGGTTGGTGTGACAGAACAAGATGCAGAGGGCAGGAAGAAATGGAGACAGATGATCCGCTGCGGCGACCCCTAATGGGAACAGCCAAAAGAAAGAGAAGGATATGTTGTAATGTCAGTCTTCACAGGTTGCCAATGCTTTGCCAGACATAACACAACTCTATGAGTAAATGACTACAAATATGAGGCACACATATGGTCAGTGTGCATAACACTGGACAGTTGAATGGTATGAGCTCAGTATATCACATGCAGTTCAACACACACATCTACAACAATAGTTTACTATGCAAATACCCTGTATAGGTCTCACATTTCTGAAACAAACATGTTTATCATAGTTGTATTCACAATTAACATATGGATATCTATGGCATTCCAGTAGCTGGCCTAGCAGTGTCGCAGTCATTATTGTTCAATACACACTGCAGTAGTAGTCATATTTGAGCCATCATTTCCTGCAGTTACTCAGGGGCCTGAGCTGTGATCTATGTCACTAAAGACAGAGCCAGATGCTATGGCCATAGGTTCTGATTTGCAATATATCAGTACAGCAAGTCTTGTTGAGACATATTTGTTGAACTTCCTATTTCTCATTATTACATACCCCCCACTGCATTCCATTACATGCTTACTTGTTAGACATACCTTTTTTTTCAAGTATGGTTGGTTTGACTCCAATTTGTTTGGTTGTTTAGTTTGAATGTCTGTCTGTCTGTCTACCTCTCTCTGTCTCTCTCTATGATGTAGGGTATACATCTGTTTTGCATAGACAACAGCTTGTCTTTTGTAGGTAATGCTCATGAGCAACTGATGGCCTGTGCACCAATTGTTGCCCCCACTTGCTAATTGCATTCAGTACAGCTGTGCTGTTATTCCTATAGCCAATGGCATGGCAACACACTCCTATAATTGAGTACTTCATTTGGCATGCACAAATGTGGAAGTTGTACCATTTGCAGGTACATACTGGAGGGACCTTTAATTTTCCACATTTACCACACACTATTCCAGTGTCTGGTCATTTTAATTGTAAAACCAAAGGTGTGGTGTGCATTAGGTTGTGTTCTCATTGTACTGCATTTTACACCGGGATGACCACTTGGCCTCTCTGTGCCAGGATTAAAGAGCATTACTATAGCATAAAAAAGAAGGATGGTAGAAATGCATTTTTAAGCACTCTTTGAAGTGTCCTAATTATAATAAGTTCCTGTTTTCAGTTCTGGAACAGGGAACACTTCATATAAGGGGTGGGGATTTTAAGGCAGAGCTAGAACAAAAAGAAGCACTGTGGCACATCAGGTTAAACTCTGACAAAGCACCAGGGTTGAATGATGTAATTGACATCAAGTGTTTTTTAAAGAACCTTAGGGTACACTTGAATAAATAGTTTTTAACAGAAGTGTATGTCTTTAATAGTTGAGTTTGTGATGTCACTTAATTGTGGGATGAAGAAGTATTTTCTATTGGTTTTACAGATATTTTTAAACTGAAAGTTTTTTTATTGTTGAATGTATTGTTTTCTGATGAAGTCTAAAGACAAAAGTGGAAAATAAATTGTTGTTTACACTAAAATTTGTGTCTTTTGTTCTCAGTCCAAGTTCCAGTTCTTGTGGTTACTTGATAGTGATACGTACACACTACTGGAACATTCTGTGTCCATCCATCTTGGATCCACTGGTCCAAGAGTGCTTCCTTCCTATGCTTTAGGTCAGCATAGTGGTGCTGTACCTACTCACCAGTCTGGGGATGCCAATAGCACTGGTGATGTCATGTGTGAGATGGTCCCAGACATCCACTTTATATTGGGAGCCCTCATACTGGCCCTGCAGCAGTCTCTCCTTATGGTATTTATCTATGAGTCCAAACATAACCCTGGACTCCCGAATGATCCAGCATTGTGCCCAAAAGTGCACTGCCTCTTCTACACCTGCCATTGTATCTGCACAGAAGGACTATAACAGATTATGGCTGTATTCCCATCTGTGCCATTTATATAGTGTGATATTCCTGCCCTTTGCTGTCATTGGATCATTTTGAAAAGGTTAAGCTTCGCTAAGCAGTGCGCAAATCTGCTAAGCTGGTTTTTAACACTGCTTAAAGGGGAAGTTGTTGAGCAGTGTTTAAAGTGTGCAAATCCATGTAGCTGAGCTACCTGCTGCTTAGCATTCATGTATTAGCAATTGTTATGCTTGCTAAGCTTAGCTGAGCATTGCTAACCATTGCTCACTTTTATTTTTTTTAAATATATCAGAGGACTGACTTTATTTATTAAGTGTATATGATGTACTTTACATGACATCCCTCTATGTGCTTTCCTTACATTGGCAAGTGGTGTGACTATACTGTATGGGGCACTTGTGTGTACATGGGTGGTTTCACATGTTATATGCATTCACACTTACATTGTACACCAGCTACACTACCCTGGTTGACAAAAAACAGTTGCTACATAATTTAAGTTTGAAAAAATAATTTTAACATTATTTCCCCATATAAAAATAACTTGCCTGTCTTGGTACTCAAGCCACGAATGCTTGCATGTAAAGCCAGGACTCTAACCACTACACTATCTCAGCTTGGAAATTTCACCTGTATATTTGTATTTATCTCCTATGGGATGTTTAAGCTATGGTAAACAGAGGGCCATAATGCACACTCCTGCTTAGCTATGCTTAAACATTCCTTATCCCAGAAACAAAATATACAATATTATTATTATGTCATATAGTGAGTATTATGGTGTTCTGACAAGTTATTGAGGACTGCAGTTGGGAAATACTGCCATATATTTGTCTTTCAGGCTTCTATCCTTCAGAGATTCCTGCTAATACATATCCTGCTTTCTATCAACTTTCTAAGTGTGTGAGGGCAATTTTTCAGGAGTGCCCCTATTTTTATTACCCCCTCCCCATTATTTGTGCCTTTGTCCACATGGACTGCTGTTAGGGAATATTGGCATACATTTACTTTCAGACTTCTATCCTTCGGTAATTCATGCTAATGCATGACCTATTTTCTATCAGCTTTCTAAGTTTGTGAGGGCAATATATATGATATGTCCCTTTTCAGGGATTTAATCCCCCATTATTTGTGCATTTGTATATGTTTCCTGCTTTAGCAGGTTGCGGAGGTTTCATACAGCACTTTTACAATGCAGGGGGTGTGTCACAGAACCTGTCACACACCCTCTGCATTGCTTTCCTACTGCCATATCTATTTCAGTGTCTGTGGACACGGAAATTATCATTTATTTCATTTCAGTGTCTCCGCCACTGAAATATACTGGCATAATATTAGAGTAATTCTCTAATATTATGCCAGATCATATTAGAAAGTGCTGTACAGCACTTTCTGAGTGCAGGTGGTATGTTCAATGTCTGTGCACTACATAAACACTCCCCCCTGCACTCATTCATGGTTCGTGTCCATGTAGGTTAAACAGCAGCACACCTTCATGAATATGCAAGGCACGCTACTTTGCTATACGGACATGAACAACCACTCTTCCTGCACGGAGTTTATTGAATCCCAATTACAGATTACACATATTTTCCTGTTCAGATAGAATATATTCTTATATATATAAGCTAATGATTTCTTAAAGAATACCCAAATATGCAGATAATTACTAGCTCTCTCATTACAACTTTCAGAGCACACATCTTTGCTGCTTGCAAGTGACCTGGCTAAAAGCAGATTCCCTAAATCATGGTGCCATACAGGGAAGTGGTTGCCTACAAAACTGCTACCTGCAGTCTCATTTAACCTTTCTTATCACTGATTTATTGCACTGAACAGCACTCATGCTGTGCCAGTCACTGTACAGCTTTCATACTGTGTATATCTCTGCAACAGTTCTATGCAATACAAACTGTAAACAGATACACACGAAGCATCTCAAAATGCAGCTGGGGTTACTTGCATGCTATTTATAACCAGTGAGAAAGTGTCTGCGTGTGTTTGGGTATGTGTGTATGTGTGTGTGTGTGTGTGTGTGTGTGTGTGTGTGTGTGTGTGTGTGTGTGTGTGTGTGTGTGTGTGTGTGTGTCCTTAAAATGTGTACAGCACTGACCTGTCATAGGCTCAAACACAGTTAGAATCTATACAAAAGTTAGAATAGCATATGTCCTGTTTGGTGTTGTGTACCAGTGTTAGCAGATAGTAGTTGTGCAAGTAGTCACCTCCTTGTATTCCATAATGGCCTGTATAGTACATGGGGTGTATAGCTTAAATATGTTTAATGTCTAACTCTGAGTTCTGCATGTCATGTGGTAAGCATTCTTTCCAGACTGACATCTTAAATTAAACACCTCATCAAGGCTGACACTCACCCACAGTGTCTGTGTTATATTACTGAACATTCTAACATCCATCCAGATTTTACTTGGTAGCAATATAAAGAAATGGGTTCTTAGACTCCTAGCTTTTTATTCATTTTTTGTGATTTATCCCTTCACATCTGAGGTGAAAATTTGGCATCACCCATTTAATCATCTGGACTGATTTTGAAGGCTGTCAGAGATTTACTCTGCTTAACACATAAAGCGAATGTATTCCAGAAATGGTGAATATGGTGGTTATGTTCTTGTAGCACCAACCACATGATATTATTAATATGGTGGTAAAGGTTTAGGTCTCCAGTGTAGTATTTGCTTTACCACCAGTTCTATTTAGATAAAGGAGTACAAAGAGTGTGGGATCATTCGTAGCACATACGGTTTAGTAAAGATCACCCCTTCAAAACCAATATGAAACTAAATATAGGCTAGGACTTTTACTCTATTAGAGCAGCTTAGGGTACTAATACCTGAGATCTTTTTGATGAAGAAACATCGAGATCTGTCAAAATGGTTTTGGTGCTTAGTGAGGTACATGCTAAAGGAGGCATTATGATCAATTATGGGCCTAATAAGGGAGGAGTAAAGTGGGATTGCACCTTCTGTGGACATTGGTGAGATAGCATAAAGATTAAGTTGTGCTAGGATGAAGGATTTTTCTAACTGTAACAGAGATACAGTGGTCAGCAGAGAGTATGTTATCAATGAGTCTATATTAGTTTGTAGAAATACATTTCCAAGGAACACCTCATCGTCGACACCAGACTGTCGAAAGCCACTTCTGCGAATCATGGAATTTTTCACAGGGTAAGGAAGTAGTTGGGCAACTCCAAAACATCGCCATTTTTCCCACTGTATTGTGATCTCAGAGTTGGTATATATAGTTGGAGAGTGCGGGGGCAAGGCCCCTCACTTGGGTGGATTTGATTTAGTGTGTTCTGTGTTCCAATGTGCTACTGGGCAATAGTTTCTTTACCCTGGGAAAAATTCCACGATTCACTGTAGTGAATTTCGATGGTTTGGTGTCAATGAAGAGGTGTTTGGTGGAAATGTATTTTGACGAAATAATATAGAGCAGTTATCAACATAGGTACACTGAATCTCTGATGACTTGTTTTCATATAAATCAAATGTCATTGCTCTGTTATGTGGTGGTGATGGTGGACTTATGAATGGAAATAATATTTCATATCTTAGCTTTTAGCATAAGCCCATGAGTAATACAGCAAGCAATTATATAGGCCAGCCCTTGCTGTAGAGTATGAGAATGGGATTTGACAAACACACCCTGTTTGTAATAAAAAGAAACTTGGTTAGCTGTAATCCCTTGACATCAACCTTCATGTCAGAAAAATATTTATCAAACAGGAAGGGGCCCGAGACAAAGCCTTGTAGTGAAAATAGATTTACAGAAGGAAAAATATATTTGCAGAAGCAAAGAAAATAGTTCATTTCAAGAGAATATGTGTTAGGAAGTAGAACAGTGTAATTTACAGGAGAAAAATGAATTTCTGTCATGGACAGGCAACGTAACAGAAAACTGGAAGCTTGGAATTCAGAAATTCAATTTACTCTTTCTGACAATGGCATAGCCAAGAAACTCAAAAGGTACATTGTCTCACATTTCTTTATGTTGCCAGAGAAGAATTTAAAGGTATTTAGTAGTCTTACTTTTTTCCTGAAGAACAGAAAAATAAAGCAGCAGCAGTAATGAAGCAATGGTTTTAGCATGTGGCTAAGTAGTTGGTATTTGGGTGTAGATGGTAAATAAGATGTTCTGTTTCAGTAGGCATGGCATACACCTCTCATGTCAAAGCTTCCATATACTGACTAAACTTTTTGCTGCCTCATAGTAACTTTTTTAGACACAGCCTCCATGCTGGACATTCACGTATATAAAAAAAAAATCCCAGCTCATATTTGGACATCATGATGACACTATTCAATACTAGGAGTCTAAATAGAAGGAAGCCAGAACATGAGGTAACACAACTGACTGCATTCAGGAGGAGGAAAGGGGTATGTTTATGTATTTATATATATATATATATATATATATATATATATATATATATATATATATATATATATATATATATATATATATATATATATATATATATATATACATACAGAGACAGAGAGTTACTGAGACATGGTTTCAGTGCAATGATAATATTCCCTCTACATCAGGGTTTAGCACCCATCATACCTTCAGGTCTTTGAGAATCTACTGAAAAGTATCTGTAGTCATCAGAAATATCATTGCTTCTTGTCAAATGACCCAAAATACTAACTTGGAGCTCCTGGAGATCCAAATCACCCTGATCAATTACAACTATTCCCTCATTGCTTGCTATACATCCTCATCAATGACCCCCAGAGATAATAGAAATCACCTTAATGCCATTCAGAGTTAAATATCACCAATAGTCATAAAGAGCTGGCTTAAGAACGCAGAGAACTTTATTGTAAAAAAATACAAGCTGCTCCATCAATGTGCTTCTTAAGGTATTCCAGTATACCTAAAGAACCATGTTGGTGTGAAAACCTGCATCATTTTTGTGATAAGTTGGTTGGTGGTCACAGAGCAAAAATCTAGATATTCATGAAGGACAGTGGAAAAACTCACTATGCTGTCATAGATGAGCATTAATTCAAGACAGAAGGATGTATTATAACTGAATCAGAAACTCGACACTCAGAAGGAAGTATTATGCTGAAAGGCAAATCTGTATACACTTATGTATTTAGTTAACAAAGGGGATGGGGGTGTTGCAAGACAATATGAGATATACACAGCCATAAAGCAATGGAAGAAGAGCAAACAGGTAACAGTGAGGAAGCAGATGCAAAGTAAAAACGTGATCAAGGAAATTAAAGTAAATGATAGAATAAGGAGAAGGCCGGGGAAGAAAGCAATAAATACGTGAATAATAATGAATAATTTGCAGTAAGGTGCATTGACAAGTAATGTGAATGGACTACTAGATAAAAAGAAAGTTGAAAGAGTGATAGCATTGATTGGAAAAAACTAATATAGAGATAGTGATGCTGCAGGGGATACATATGAAAAGTAAGGAACATACAAATCCAATAAAAAGGTCAAGAATAGAAGGATTTTATATGGGCTTAGTGAAGGGAAGGAGTAAAGGGATATTAACCTTAGTAATGAAAAACGGAGGGATAAAGACAGAAGAAAAAATAAACAACGCAGATATGTTATGATATGGGGTAGTTGGATGGGAAAACAGATCATAAATGTAAGTTTGTATATCCCCAACAAGACTTGCAATAAAGGGCATGCAGCTAATAGTGAGTGAAATTTTGACATTTCAACAGGAAAGGGATTAGAGCACATTTTGTAATAGATAGGATGTGATGGGTGGCCCAGACCTCCAGGAATCTGTAGAGGAAGGCAAATATCTGGGAAAATATATATAACATTTTTTGCATTTAGCAATATAATAACATCCAAGTTGAAGGAGGCGTACACATTTTATTCTAATGTATATAACAATTATATTCCACTAGAGATATGCTACATAACAAAGGAAAATATAGATATGATACATAGATCGAAGATACATCCTATAGTTATATAGATTGAAGATACATTCTATAGTTATATCAGACCATGCACCATTGCAGATCACAATACAAGGGGCAGAAGACAGAAGAAGGCTGAGGGTGAGAAGAGCTGGCACTGTCCATTGTATCTCGTTAGGAAGGAAAGCTTTGCAGGTTGGTTTGATGAACAACTCCAAAATAAAATAAACAAACAGAAACTAAACTACAATAAGTGAAGGACTGGGAAAGTTGTAAAAGGAATTTAAAAGAAAAGGTCACACAAAAGGCAGCGGAATTATGAGAATATCAAAGAGATTCTATCTGAATGCCCTGAAAAAAGTTGAAAGTAATATAAGAGTATACAACAAATTGAAAAGCAGGAGATTATAATGGACACTTAAAGGAGGCAAAGACAACACTGGTGAAGTACTTAGACTGAATGCGTACAGAGTAAGAACATTGAAGCAGATGTTCTTTGAATCTAACTCTAGGGCTATGAAACTCTTAGCACAGAGGTTAAGACAACAGATGGAAGAAAGGGTGATTATGAATCTATGAAACCAGGTGATAGGAAGGCTAATGATGGAGCCAGAAAAGATACTAATAAATATGAAATTTTTATTGAAATTTATATAAAACAGAAGAAGAATCAGAGCTAAATGTTGAATGGATAAATGAGCATTTGGGGAATTTAAAACTGGATAAGTTAAATATACCAGAAAGGGAACCATTGATGGGGCTGATAGGGGAAGGAATACCAGAACAGCACAAAAGTCAGGAAAACACAACAGTTTGACAGTGTTTCAAATGAAGTATGAAAAAGACGTGAAGATATAGTAAGGCCTATGGATAAATCTATTTAATAATATAGTAAAAGGAAGTATGATCCCCCCCGGCCAGTAGAAAGCAGTGCCATTACTGATTCCAAAAGCAGGTAAAGACACAACCAATCCAGGCTCATACAGACTTATTTCTATCTTAACTCATGATTATAAGGTCTTTATGATGATTTTGGCCACGAGATTAACACAAATATTGGTAATAATAACAGAACCATATCAATGTGGATTTATAGAGGGTGTGCAGATGTTTGACAAAATTAATAAGACTTTGAGGATTCAAATAGATGCTGTAATCAACAAGAGTCTATTATTACTATTAATGAGTCTGGATGTAAAAAATTATTCAGTCACATAGCATAGACTCAAATGAAAGCTTCTGGAGGGGGTGTTAGAAGAAATGGAGTTCCCAGACCTCTGGATAAATTTGATATTTAGCATTTGCAAAGAGTCTGCAGCCTATGTAAAATGTGTTAGGGAATTCTCAAAGCTTGTAGAGTTGCAGAGAGGGACTAGGTAAGTATGTCTGTACTTACCCTTTCTGTGTGTTCTGTATTTGGGGCTGTTTCTGTGTGTTCTGTATTTGGGGCTGTTGGCAAGAGATAACAGGTTAAATAATATATGAGGATAAAAATGAGGGCATGCTCCAGAAAAGATGCTGTAATACTTTGTATCATTGACCCTGCAAAGGATTTAGGGGACACTGTTTAGGAAGTTAAAACATACAAATAAGTGGATGGATATAAAATGAATGAGATGAAAGCAGCAATAGCTTCAAATGCTCTGGTACAGCAGTATCCATATTTATGGGGACATGTAAGTTTGACATACATAGGAATTTGTTTGCAAAAAGGTTTATATCAGCAAAAAGTGATTTTTGGGAAGACACAATAGGTAAAATAAATAAAATGATGAAGAAATGGAAGACACATTTTATGGATAAAGATAGCAAAATACATACTATCAATGTGTTTCTGGTCCTGTTGATTCCATATCTGGGCCACAAATACTTTTACCAGCCCAAAGAGAGAGTATAGCAAAAACTCAGAAAAGAATTATGACTTCTTTTGGGAGGGTAAATAAGAAAGGGTACAATGTAAGAAGATGATACCATCAAAGGAAGTGGAAGGTCTTGGGTTCTCAGACCTTGAGATTTACTTTAGTCACACAGATAAAGCTAGTATAATAAATTAAAAATGCATTGTAACAGCAAAGGATTTGGAAAAAAAAGCCATGTGGGAATGCACTGTAACAGTAATGGATGAAAAGGAAGAAAAACATCAGGCAAATGGAAATTTTCTGCAGTTTCTGCATCCTCATATAGTAGGTCAATCTACAGCCATGAGGCAACCAATTAGTAAAATTAGTATTATCTGTTTTACAAAGAATCATTTTTCAAAGATGTATAAAAGAGCATGGAAAATGAAGTAAGCCAACAAATAGTCTGGTGGGTATTTACTAAATCTTAAAACTACATTGGAAACAGTGATACAAAATTGCAAGTCAGACTGTTGCCAGAATGGTTAAGATTAATAAAAGAAATACTGAATATAAGCATGATACATATCCTGACTATAGGTTTGTCTAAGATGTTTTTGAAGCATTTGATTCAAAGGACTATAAAGATAGTTATGGGCACATCTTTAACAAGTTCATGGCAAGCAACTAAAATCATTGGGTCAAAGCCTAAGGCACATGAATATAAAAATAAGAAATACAATAACATCTATAAAAATTGTACCATTTAAAGAAGCACATTATCCTAACAAGTGGAATGTTTTTGTTTGTGAGAAGCAAGAGATGGCACTATACATTCTTAGTGTGAGATCACACAGAGCAAATGTGTATTGGCACATTCACAAATCACTGAGACATTGTGAATATTTTGCAAAGCCATAAGAAAAATATCATCCATGAATGTGTTGATTAATTTATAGGTTTAAGAAGTTTTCCAGGAGGATATACATTTAAATAAATCCAGTGATTTATGCCCCAAGGTAAGTACTAGTAACTATCAGGTGGTTGACATGTTCAGAAGTTGAAATGAATGGAGAACGTATGAGTCATTAAGAAGCCATTAAGTACAACAAAATGTGTAAACAGAATGCTCACTGCTGTAAAGTAAAATATGATTTATATTTCTACACATCAGAAAGTTCTAAGTAAAGTGATTACAAACAGACTATTTCCCACTGCTTAAAGGTGAAGGTATATCTCAATAACATTAAATATTACATTATAGTCCATACATGATATAAAACAAATATTCTAGAAGATAAATCTAAATAAAAATGGTCCAATTGTGTTTATATTTCATATACTGTCATGAAGGTAGAGAATACTTACATGTCCTGTTTGTATTTCATTAATCCTAGAGGCATTCCAAGGTACTATTTTGCAGGTAATTGATGACTTGCAAGGTGTTGTAAACATAACTGATGAGTTAGTAGTGTGAGTGGTTAGGTGCAAAAAGAACATGTCTTCAGAATGATACAGCCATTCACTTGATTAAGACAGCATGATCAATTTGAATAATAGCAAATATTAAATAACAGTGACAGTTCTGAAATACATTAGTAGTATTTGAATGTCACAAACCAGACATTAAAGATATCTCTGGAAAGATGCAGTATCTTGCAAAATGTGTTTCTAATATGTCTTAGGCAATTATGCCTCTATGTAAGCTGTTAGACCAATTGTAGCTTGGGAATAAAGCTACGGAAGATGGGAAGTTGTGACATGTTTAAGAAATTAGTTAAAATATATGATAATGTTAATCCAGTTGTTGCAAGTTGTTGTCAGTTAAAACAGAAGATAAACTGTGAGCCTACAACAGAATACACCAGTTGTGTGTAGGTCAAAACATTTATAGATGTACAAACAATACAGGCTCAGATAAAATATTAATTGCAAACACTGATGTTTTTATGTGAAATTTTCTGGTAAATAATTTCAGATGGAAATAGACCACGGACATATTTAAGGCTTATTTAGAAATCCGGTCTACAATGCACCACTGAGACTGCAAATGCTGCTACTTACTCAACAAAACATAATCTGAATGTGAAATACAATGCTACAAGAAAAAAAATGAAAGAATTCCAGGAAGTCACTAACACTGACTTACAAATGCAACTGAAAATCCTCAATACAGGATGAAATCCACACTTATTTTGCGCTCAACAAAGGAATACGTTATGTCCAGGAAGTAATGTTCAAAGGTGACAAAAAGTCAACCCTCAACCAAGAAGGCACATACTTAGCAGGATAGATGAATCACATCTTAGATGGTGAAGTACAAAACAGCAGCAAGATAAATAATTAACCGGCCATTAATGCTGACTCAAACAGAAGTAGTGTAGAGTCATGTAATTTGAAATGCACCTTATAACGAGATTTTAAAGGCAGCAAATGACAGAAAGCCAAAGACTAGTACAACGAGACCTTAAAACTAAATTAATATTTACTCAATAAAACAACAAAATAAATTGCCCTATATAAAATCATAGATTCACAGATTGTTACTAGGCTAATGACTCAGAAAGCCTTTCTAAGCCTAGCCGAGTTTGCCTAAAAGAATCATGATGTCCTGTATCCAAATAGGACATTGAGGGCAAAGCATTTAAAAGCTATCTCTCAAAATGGCACATGCAAAAAGGTATGAAATAATGACCAAGGCCAGTAAAAAAGACCCAAACATTAATGTAAAATGTACAATAACCAATACAAGCTCCAGTGCCTTGGTCAAAAAGGCCTTTCAAGAGTCAAAAAGCACAACACCAGCAAACAATTAAACACATCACTGCATTAAAAAGTCCACCAATAAAAATGTTTCAGTTAAACAATCAAATAAAAAAGCAATCAAGTAAAATAAAAAAATTTAGTTCAAGAAACGGTGTCCATAACACAAATAGGTGCCAGGCCCAGTGTAAATTTCCTATTCCCATCTACTGGTCTAGGTTGCGGATAAATTGGGGCAGTCTCCAGGACACATATCTGTCTCTCCAGCATGTTCTGTTTAAGCCACACACAAAACTCAGGTCCCTAGACCTTGCATTTTTGGTACTGTTTGATGAATATGCAAGAGATTCATAAGTGTGAGGTTTCCAGATACCTTGGATGCCAGGCATAGATCACCAATCAGCAATTTATGGAAGACTGAGTAGAGGGGAAAGGGCTTTAAGCCCCTGTGCATAAGGAAAGTTTGTTACATCTTGTATTCTTTCTACAAGGAACCTCTGATATCACTCTAGTTGCTGCATAATGCCTGGTCAAGCACATTATCAAAGGGAACATTGTACTCTTTGATTGGTCTGATAAGGGAGGAGTACATCATAGCTGTAATGATCTATTTGGACCTAGATACCATGCCCTTACTTATATGTTGCACAACATAAAATGATTTCCTCACCACAGTGGCCATAAGGTGGTCGAAGGTAAGGCTACTGTCTACATGCGTACCCAGATCCCTGACCACTGGGTCAACTCTTAGGGATATATTATCAAAATGGCAATTAGCCAGGATGGTTGGCTACCCAAAGGGTACAGGTATGAATTTCCTAGCACTGAGTTTAAGACCATGGCTTTGGTACCATTTGTTAGTCAGAGATAGGTCTTCTTAAAGACTACTTGTGTCTGCAGGGAAGTCAGTGATAACCCTCAGCTTGCAATCATCTGCAAACTTAATCAGCCACCATTAATTTTCAGTATTTGCTTCCATTTCTGAAAAATAGATGCCAAAAATGGCCGGGCTCAGTACCAAGCCCTGAGAGACTCTACTGGTGACTGGCCCCTTGGTGGAGGTGGTCTCACCTATTTTGTCCTTCTGACTTCTAACATTGAGCCAGTTGGGTATCCAGTGGGTGATAAAAGAGTTTATACATAAATTAATGAGCTTGTCTATCATGCCTAAATGGGGTATTTTATCAAAAGTCTTGGCCAGGTTGAGGTAAGCTGAGTGGACTGTCTTGCCTTCATCCAATGCTCTGGTGACCCTCTCAGAAAAAAAAAAACACTAGATTTAATAAGCATGACATTCCTGTAGCAAAGCGGAACTGTGAAGAGTCCAGCTTTTGCAGGTTATCTAAGCCTCATTTATTACGTCTGTGATGATTCTTTTGATGGCCTTACATATGATGCTGGTAAGACTTATGGGCCTGTAATTACCAGGATCAGTAGCTGGACCTCCTTTGTGTAAGGGAATGACTGTAGCCATCTTCCATTCCTTGGGCAAAAAACCTGACTGTAGGCTCCAGCTGAAAAGTGATTCAAGTGGACCAGAGAAGCCATGTTTCATGCTATTTATTAAGTATCCCAGGATGTTATCAGGGCCCATCCATGCAGTGTTTTTGGCCTTGGAAAGTACATTGATGACCTGTTCCCTAGTACTGGTTGGGGGATTCTGGTATGTAGTATTTCCTTTGAATTATTGGAGTGGGGGGAGAAAATTGTGCTGAACCTGTCAGCCAAAAGATTGGCAATGGCCTCTGGTTCAGTGTGGGTGATGCCATTTATAATAAGTTCTGCACATTGTTATGTATTTCTCCTGAGGTTATGGATATAGCTATAGAAAGCTTTGTGGTTGTCCTTTGCCTGATAAGCTATTTTTATTCAAATGTAGCCTTTGATATATTAATTAATATTCTTAGCTGCATGTTTAGATGGTCAGGGGGCTTTTAGTATGCATGGCTTGTTCCTCAGGCTTGTCCAACATTTTTTTTCTTTTGTTGTATAACTGATTAATATTGTAATTCCACCAGGGTGGCTAGTCTTTTGAGTTTTTCTATTCTTGCTATGAATGGACACAGCTCACTCTATACAGCTATCAATATGGCAAAATGGAGATTTTTGTAAATAGCTCAGTGTGTGTTATGGTGTTTAATGGGTGTGTGGGTGCTAGGATTTTAGCCCAGGTGTCACTTAGTAGAGAAAGGTTAGCTCTGGAACAGTTTCTAAAGGTATTTGGTTTCACTGGATCCCCGGATTTAATTTTTATTTCAAGCAATACTGCTTTATGGCCAGATCTGATGAGTGAAGACATTAGACAGGGTGAAGAACATTGCCCCCCCCCCCATGTTCATGAGTACAAGGTCAAGGATGTCTGTAACCCTGGTAGGAAAATTGACCAACTGTTCCAAGATGTTGATATTAACAAAGTTAAAAAATCATCGGGCTTGTGCATTAGAAGATGTGTAAAATTCCCAATCCATAGAGGAATAGTTGAGATCCCCTATGAATATCATATTGGGTTGAACAGTGAGGGGTTCTAGTACATTGAGATAGGTAATACAAGTTTCCTGGAATATAGGTTGCAAGGATATAGTATAAGACACTGTCTATGGTGAGTTGCATATGTATGACTTCTAGTGGGTCATACACTTTAACTAGTCTGGATGTGAAACTGGTCTTAATATAGACCGACACTCATCCAACTTTAGTTCCCTCATGTGCAGTAGCTGGTTTAATGGTGTGAAAGGCATTATAGCCTTGCATTGTTGGGATATTCTCCACAACTTTATACCATGTCTCCATTACTACACAGATGCCTATACTCTCCAGGGAGAAGAAGGCTTGCAGGGAGTGGAGCTTCTTTTTAAGACTTCTAGCACTGAACAGTACCACTTTCTGATATTCCTTTGTAGGGTCAGTTAAGTCAGGAGGTTTGTCAGCTTGGTAATGCCTAAAAAAGGCACTATAGAGGTTGAATGTTTTTTGCCAATATTCGAAAGTCTAGAGGAATAAGTGCAGACCATACCTGGCAAAGTAGCATGGTCTGTCATCCATGTCCTTCCACGCTGTCAAATATAGTATCCCTTGGACTGACATCAAAAGCTAAGCCAATTGGTAAAATCAATAATTTTCTTTTGGTAACATGGTATCATCCTTGGAGAAGGTAGTATGCTGCTCAGTGCGAGGCTCATAGCTGCCTTAGACACATAATCAGTGAGCTTGATCATTTCTTGCTTCATATAGTCAAGGGAGGTATGGCTCAGGTCATTAACACTCACATAGACTATGGCATTGCCATACTAATACCTGTTGTGTAAAGACTTGAGTGTCTCTGTAACTTGAAGGATTCTATCCCTTAAAAGGCAGCTAACTGTGACTCTCTCCATACTCAGTGGTGAGAGGGACATCAGTATATCTCTATATAGAATCACCAATGACCAGAAAATTTGGCTGTGCACTAGTTTGCTTTAACAGTTTAGCAGTAGAGGAATTGGACACAGTCTTACTATGTGTAGCTGTGGATGGTGTTTTAATGGAGGGTTTACATGAAGGCAGAGGACCATTTTTATTGTGCTGTGCAGCAGGTCTTATTGTTTAAGGAAGGTTACCTGTAAATGCCTCAACATCCTGTGCAGTAGGCATGGTGCAAGTGTCACTGACAACCTCTATAGGATTAATTTTAGTTGCATGAGAGAGTTTTGCCTCCAGTGTTAAAGTATATTATGCCTTGCGCATACTTTATCTGTCTTATTGATAATAAGTGGGTTGTCAGCGTACATGACGCAATTGCTACAATGCTTCAGAATACCCATCTCAACTAGAATGGCCACAGAGAAAAATGGAAAGTGCATAACTATGGCTACCAATCTACTGCGGAGGATTAACAGAAATTTAAATATTGAAAAGGTCAATAAGATAAGGAACTTGAAGAGCAATGCTCAACTATGCAAAAAATAGATGCTCTAGTACTTAAAAAAATCTGTTTGGACAGTAAGGGTATTTTAATGTAAACTTATACTGTGAGAAATTGGTGTCTCCACAAATTGCAAGGGGAAATTATGCTGTGAGATATCAGTTACTATACAGATCACTGCTAGCTGCCAATGCACAGCAGTTCTAACTAAACACTGTAAAACGGTCAAACAGTGCAGATATTCATCATAGAAACACTCAATTAATGCAGCTGTAACAAAACCAATGCAAAAAGCAAGTGCCAAAACAGTGGCTAGGGTATTGTAAGTCTTAGCTTGCTCGTAGGTTATGAGACAAGCATTGTGCAACTGTGGCACTTAAATAGCAGAGTAGATTCAATAAAAAAATCACATAGAAGGCCCTGTGGCCAATCAAAAACTGTATACTTTTTTTTCCTTTACACAGTCATGAGCCAGAAAATAACTCAGTTACTCTCCTCTCACTAAAGTTGAACCAAGGCAGTTTTAACTGAAGACAATACAAAAGGTTAAAAAGTGCAGATATTCAAAACAGAAACACTCAATTAATGCAACTGTGACAAAAGCAATGTGAGAAACAAGTACCAAAACAGTGAATATGATAATGTAAGTCGTAGCTTTTGTAGAGTTTAGCAGAAACTAGCAACAGTCTTCTTCTCAAGTAAGGTGGTCACCAAACATTGCCAAACTTCCCAGCACAGAGATTCACATTTTAAACATGCTATCCCTCTGGTCAATTAAATGAAGGCAAAATAAGACTCACAACAGCAATTCCCAGCTTAGAAGGACATGTATTATTCTCTCCTGCCACAAGAGTGAAGACCAAAAACCTTCCTAAAGTAAAATAACTGGTTTAGAGCTCAAGTGATTAAACTAGAACAAAGACACTTAGAATAACAGGCACAATAAGTCTTTATCAACAATTCCCAGCTGGAAAGGGTAGAGGCTACCCTCTCCTCCCACAAGATTGTAGACCAGAAGCCTTCCTTATGTAAAATAACTGTTTTAGAGCCCAAGTGCTTAAACCAGAACTAAGACACTTTTAGAATAACAGACACAATAAGCCTTCAACCAGCAGTTCCCAACTCAGAAGGGTGTAAGCTAGCTCTCCTGCCACAAGAATGTAGTATAACTAGTTTGGAGCCCAAGTGCTTAAATTAGAACTAAGAAGCTAAGAATAAAAGTTACAGTGTAATCAGGCTACTAAAAAGCAATAATAAATGCAGCAGATTAAATGCAACTTTAAGAACACAAATATAGTAAAAGCAGCAGAATAAAATGCATCTTTTAGAAAATGGGAAGGTACGGAACAGAAGATAATTCACTTTTAACTGACTAAGGGGAGGTCCTTCCCAGCTGATCTCTCAGTTCTCAGTAGAATGAGCTGATGAGAAGAGACTGGGAGGAATGTCCAAAACCAGATTTAAAGTAGTGGTGGACAACTCAAAATCCACTAAGTTGAAAAGTACAATAGCAGCAGGGCAGGTGGGAAAAAAACAAATGCAGACATAGATCAGCAATAGTCATGCAAAGAACAGCAAGTCAGGCAAACACTACAGCTAAATAAAGATGCCACTAAATGTTTGTAGTTAAATGAGGAATGCTATTTCTCAACTCCTCTCACTAGTTAACTGGATGTTATTCACTGTCTGCAAAATAATTATTTTCTTACTGACCCTAGCCAAGACCCCTTAAAACTCCAAAAAGAACAAAAAAATAATTAAATAAAACAAAGGAAAATGCAATATAAAAATATAAAAAATTAAGTAACCAAATCTTGAATGAATAACTCCAATCCAAAAGTCAAATAAAGACAGAGATCAGTAATAGGCAGAGAGCAGCAAGGCAGAGAATAAAAAGTGGCAATATTTTTTCTCTGTATATTTCATTAAAACAGTGTTTAGTGGTGTTGTACACCACCAGTTAAAAGACATAGCCACAGAAGAGCTATGACCTCCAAATATGCTAACATCTATGTGGGAAGAGGGGTGACAGACTACATTTGTGATTCTGATTACTGAAACTGTATTATAAGACATTACAGATTTATTGATGATAACTTTATTATAGGATATTATAGACTTATTTGAAATAGTTTCTTGTATAGAAGGAAAACCAAGAAATACTGACGATTTTTAAATAATATATAAAAAATCCAGTCAACTGCTGACTTTCATATATATGAAACAAAGAAGAAAAGGATTGATTTTTTTCACATATCACTGTTTACAGGAGAACTGAAACTTTACATATGTGCATATATACAATAAAGTGCCACTTATTTGCATGCATTTAGCTTACATCCCACATTTTTAAAAATAAGTTCCTCAAATCTCAAATTATAAATGCCCAATGCCTGACAAAAGATAATGCATCAATGACCAATAAACTACATGAAATTAAATGTTTATGGAAAAGACGGGTGAGGAACCTGCTATAGATAACAACATAGAAAAAAAACTGGAAGGGAGAAATAGTACCCATGTTTCTTATTTATCCAAGAAGGGATGTATAAATCTAACATAACATGACATTAGAAAAAATATATATAAAAATGGGCTTGTTGTTGGCTTCAGTCTTCATGTGTGCTGGATAAGAATTTCTTTATAATAACTAAAAAGTTCTCCCCAAAGACCATCATTCAATATCAACTGAAAATGGAAGCAAGAAAATCAGATATTGTACTAACGAGGAAAGACACAAATCTGCAATAAAATTACTACAGCCAGCAACTATAGTGTATTATGTACTGAAATAAATAAAGGTATACAATGTCAAGATATGTAAGCAAAGCGTAAGACCAATTTGTAATAAAGATGTGCAGGTAGTTCTAGTGGTAGTATGAACAATTAGGCTAATAAAAACAATTCCAGGTATTATCAAATATATTACCAATAAAGGGAAGCTTGTATGAACTAGAGAAAGAGGCAATTCTGGATACATTGTGGGTACTAAAAATACAACTCTTGAAAATATGAAAGACTAAAGGAAAACTGAGTTTGTGAACTTTAGTTATACCCTGACTTAGGAATAGAATTTAACCCATCAAAAAGGTAAGGGATGAAAAAGATGTACTACAGTGTTTCCTTGCAAACAATGGTAAAAGTATCACAAATAAAACTCATGCATGTTGATCATGTACCTTTTTTTAAATACCAAACTATGGCATATATTCTTTATCTGGTAAGAGAGATAGCATTTTAAAATTTATGTTGACTCTAAAGCTTAATGTGTTGCTTAAATGCATCAGTGTGCCAAATGAATCATATTCAATGGAAAAACAACTGCTGTAATTCTTAAAAAAAGACTCTGTGAACATATTTGCACAAATAATAGGAAAAGGCTACTAATGCTTTACGTAAGCATTCAACAGATAATAATGTATACCAAGAATTAATCTTGCAGGAGACCGTCAACATCTATCCAAATATTAAAGAAGGCAATGGAACATTAAATCAGAAAAAAAAGAGACTATCATTGTTAGATTAGTCTGGAATCTGTCTGCTGCCCAGACTTAACTAATAACATCACTTGAAGGATATTATTGAAATATAGATCTTTTAAGGCATTGGTGTGATAATTAGATATAATTCTGATTAAATTAATTTTAGAGTCTATAAACTTTTGGCTTACATACAACTGAGCTGATGAAGTGTGCAGACAAAGCATTAATCATCAAATGCTGGGTAATTTATTTTGTTATTTTTTCAAGTCTTAATCTATTGAGCTTGTAAACATTGTTGTATTCATTAATTTAGATGGCTTTGCTTTATAATTTATTTTTAATTTATTTTACCAGAAAACCCTCTGCAAGGTCATCCATAAAGCAGAGTAGACACTGATCTGTTTAAATTTAAATAAGTCATACATCTTTTATGTGCACATTATTATTCAAAGTTACATTCAATATTTAAATAGCCAGAATCAACAAGTGCAGGTATGATTAGTGTATTACAGTCTGTATTCTCAAGACATTTGGCCATTGCTGTGAATTTGCCCTTTTCCCCACTGTAGTGTGATCTCGGAGTTGGTATATTTAGTTAGGGGGTATGGGGGGTGAGGCCCCCCCCACTTTGTAATGTTTGAGCTGGTGTATCTTTTCTGGTTGGCTTACCATTTTTTTTTTTCCCTAGGGAAAATATCGATGATCTGGCCATTCATGTAACTTGTAGTTCACTCTTTATGTGTTGCTGAAATGGCATTCAGTGTTTAGCTGTTTTCGCATCGTAATATAGACTCCAGTCAAAGTAAGATACTTACCTCAACCAGCAGACCTGTCACTAGTAGAGTACAACAAATTTCAGTGCTGGGCCCCCTCTTGTTTGGCATATACTTTTCAGAAGTCCAGGCCAAAATGGAGGGGCTGTGGCTATCCAAGTTTCCAGCTGACTGCAAATTAGGTGCTAGCATCGAATACCCTAGTAATCTCAGCATACTTCAAAAGGAGCTTACACAGACCAGTGATTGATGACAAAGCTATGGTCTTAAACTAAATGCTAAAAAATGTATCATCATTTCCTTCAGTAAAAACAATGTCCCTGCTGATCATAAAAGAAACAGTAATACTACCCTATGTACCGATTCAGTAGTGAGAGATCTGGGAACACAAGTTGACCGTTACCTCAGCTTTGACTACCATGTGCTTACTGTGTTGAGGAAGGTATTCTATGTCACTCATCTGATTAGCAATGGCATTGCCTCAAGAGCAAAAGGGGTTATAACTCCCCCATACACATCCTTCATCAGGCATATTATTGAATATAATGCTCCCTTTGGTATGGACCATATCAGACACTTGCAGAAACTTGAAAGACCTCAAAGATTTCTAAGAAAATTCATGATCTCCAGCACATGTCTTACATGGACAGACTGAAGTCACTGTCACTGTACTGAGTAGCGTATAGATTACTTAGAGCTGACTTATGTCTGGTTTACAGAGATATCTCTGACACAAATCTAATGGAAATGCTGAACATCCATAAGTCAAATGGGACTAGAGTTACCCATTTCAGAGACCTCAATCTAGCCTGTGATATAAACAGGACCTGCTGGAGAGACAGACACATCTCTTAGAGGTTGCCTCTCCTCTGAAATAGGCTTCCCATCCATATCAAGCTGAGCACTTCCATGGCCCTGTTTAAGTGCAATCTGAATGACTGGATGGGAAAACATAAATTTCTGCAGGGGACTGCCCTAGCTTATCTCCTGGATGTGGGTATTCCTTGCTAGAAAAACCTTGGGCATAGATGATATCTCTCATCTAGTATTATATTGGGATTTGATGGCTAGGCTTGTAAATACCATCTCGTCAATAGCCTAGTAACATCCTATGAACTTATGAATCTATGTCACGATAACTCAATTCAACTGTGAGGAGCAAGAACAAGTTGAGAAAACTGTCCAAAATGCAAATAATCTAATGAGAACGAGTTGTAGCAAAAGTAATGATCATTGTCATCTTGTAATTTTGGAATATGGAAATATATCACTGCAGGGTCTCTGTGTCATTCTCTTGCTGGTTTTAATTTTATGGTGTAAAGGTTAAAAAGCAAATTCTATACTTAAACTACATTACTTATGACTGAAAATCAATAGTATATAAAATGGAGAGAAATCAACAGACACACAGAAATATTGGTGTGATAGAAACTGCATGTGAGTCTCAGGTTTGCAAACTGGGAATAAAGTAAGAGAAAAAAATATTAAAAAGTTAGCAGAAATAAGTTAAAATAGTTGTTCAAGCAGCCAGGCCATGATCCCCTATTGTTCAGATGGAGGAAAGATAACTGTGCAGGAAGAATCACAGACAATTTGAGTGATATTTCCCTGTACACTGTTTCAGATTCTGGAAGGAATTTAATGACTGGGTTAAGAATGTGGCTATTTCTTTTCCTTCTAGTGAGCAGGATAATGGGGGAGTAGCAGTGGATTCTGAAGAAGACATTTCTGATCTTTTTAATGTCTGGCCAATCCATGTATTATGTGTAATGCATTTGATAAGCAGAATGGTGTAGGTTTGGATTTTCTACCTAACCTTATTAAGACTTTTGAGAAGAATATTTTCAAATATAAGTCCCTAGTGTCGGGCAACTTATATTTTAATCATTGTATACAAAGTAAACAAGTACCTAAAGGATTAGGATTGTATCATTTTCTTGACAATATATGTGCTGGCACTGCTTTATAATGTGAACTCTGCAAGTTTTTCAATGACACAGGGAGCAATCTCATATGCAGACCTGTGAAAGATAATGAGCAGCAATTAAAGATTTAGAGGGAGATTGCTAATTTAGATTAAAAAATCATGCAGGCATTTAGTTTTAAGGGAACAGTTCTGAGTACCAGGGGGTATTTGTGTCCTTAAATAGCCATGTAAGTACTATAAAAAAATAGGAAAATCAAAAAGGCACAGGGGATGCTAAAACTTGTATAGCTGGGCCTGCTTACTCTGTATCTAAGCTTTCTGGTAAAGAGTCAACCAATCAGGTCATTATTAATGATGGTAGGGATGGTGAAGTCCTTCTTATTGTCTTCTTTTACATTTTGCTGTTCATTTTAGGTCTTCTCATTGGCATTCTGCTGTCTTTTCTTCTCCCTTTTCCCAGATTCCCCCTCCTTTGCTGGTACCTTCCTCAACTTTTTTTTGTTGATGAAGACTGATGCAAAGATGATTGTCTTCAGGGCCTCAGCTTGTTCTTCTCCCTGCTTTGTCCTTGCCATTGTTAAACAACTCATGTATTGCCATTGCAACTCCCTTTCTTTCACACATTTTTTTATTCTGGCTGCCAACTCCTTTTATATGCTATCTTCTTTACATACTTTCCTCTTCATTTTCACTCTTTTTCTCTTTTTTATTTGGTTTTAAAACAATAGATAAATCAATTATAAAACAAACAAATAACTATGTACATAGGTCCACAGCTGATCAATACATCAAAGTTATAAATATCAACAATTAATATTTTTCAAGCAACTCTTTAAGTTTAAGCCAAGATTTATATGAATGTGTAATATTAGAAGTTTTCATCTTTATAGTATGCAATTCACTACTCTAAACAATTTTTGCCATACTAATAAATTCAACACTAGAGGGAGTAACTTTACTTTTCCAAGTTTTAGTAATTACTTTTCTAGCTATAGTAAGAAATAAGAGTTTTTGGAAGTATCTCGTGAATCGGGGCATTAAATAAAACTAAATATTTAGAAATATTACATCTATCTGACCATAGAGCTTGAATGAAATTATTATTTTTTTTCCAAAAAGGTGAGATGACTTCACACTCGTATACTATATCTGTCCAATCAGCTATTATTTCAGAATCATATCTCTAGTATTTAATTCTATTTGATTTATACATAACTGTAATTTTGTTAGGAGTGACAAAAGCTCTGTGTAAGAATTTCCAAATGAACATTTTCAGGTACAATGAAGATGTGGTTTTATCCACAGATTTTAATATTATTTTCTTGTATTCTTCAGAGAAGTCTTTGTTATTAATTTTTGAGGAATAGTTCCAATAGGAATTGTCTAAATATGTGAAGTCTAACTTAAGAATTTTATAAATTTGTGACAAATATGATTTATTTTTCATTGCATTATTATTGATATTTATTAAGAATTCCAATAATATGAGGAACAATTTCTTATCTAGGTTAAATATTTTATATGTTAATTAAATTTGTTCACAAAATCTCTAAATTTTTGTAAAATTAACCAATTCTCAGAATCTTGATTGTATTTGGACCTTACATTTTCAACAATATATATATCCATACCATTTAAGAATTGATGTGAATAAATTAAGTTACTTTGTTGTTTCAATACCAGCATTTTCTTGAAGTTATGAGTTTCTAAGTAATCATTTGTCTATGCAATTGAAAACATATAAAATATTAAGTCTTTAATACAATGGTTAAAATATGTGGACTTTTGGAAAGAGGAAATGATGTTATTTAAATAGGAAATTTCAGAACAGGGTGCAATGCCAATTATATACATTTTTTTTAATAACCAGATAAAAATATTAGGGACTGTTTGTTTATGATTAGTTGTGATATATTTATTATTTACTAATAATATTTCTTGATGCATTTGTTTCCATTTTGAGTCATAGGATGAATTTATCCACAATGCTATAACTTTTACAATTGTTGAAGTAGCATACAATTGAATACCAGGGAATCCTATTCCACCATTATCCCAACCTTTTGTGTGCCAATCAAATGAAACTCTTGGTTTATTAGGATGCCACAAAAAAAATAACCAGACTATTATTTAGCTTCTTTTTCAATTTTTTGGTGGAGATAGTACTAAAAATTGTAAGACAAATAATATTTTAGGGATAATTACCATCTTAATAAGCATTAACAGTTCTTCCATGGTACAGAAGAATTTGTTCCAATTTGTGACTAAACTTAAAATTTTATCAACAACCAATTGAGAGTTTGTTTGCATCATTTCTTTACTATTAGACATAATGGTTATACCAAGGTATTTCCTTTGATTGCTTTCCCAACTGAAGTTAAAATATTTTTGTATGCTTTTTTTTTAATGTTTTTATTAATTAATAATGTACTTGTTTTATTATGATTAAATCTTAAGTTCAAGATTTCTTCAAACTGACACATAGAACTAATGATATGTTATAATGAAGTTTCTATATTTCCTATTGTTAGCAAAATGTCATCAGCAAAAAAGTTGAATCTTTAGTTCAAAATTTTCTTTTATTTTGATACCGTTAATGTTCATATCAGATCTAATACTATCATCAAAGGCTTATATAACTAATGCAAAAAGTAAAGGAGATAATGGAAAGCCTTGTTTTGTGCCTTTTTGTAATTTAAATGAATTAGAAGGAAAGAACCTGTTTTAACATAAGCACAAAAGTTACTGCATAACTTAGGATTAATGCAGTTAGCTCAGGTGAGAAATTATAACTTTAAGTGTTTTAAACAGATATCACCAATTAACTGAGTCAAAAGCCTTATCCAAATTCAGACTAATGATACAAAATTATTTTTTATTTTTATTTGCATAATCTTTTAATGTGTGTATTCAGTTACTCGTTCATCTCTAACACATATAACAAGGAGGCCTGAAGTTTTGTTCAGGTGCTTTAAAATATACAGACACATCAGGATGGATAGCAGCATCATTAAATACGAACGAACTAGTTAAGAGACACAGCTTACATACACGCATGCTTACATCTCAACAGCTAACTTCAAAATGGCAGTCAGACTTGCATGTGCTCAGTATTTATACAGTCGTGCAATCCGTTCGATAGCTTCTTAAAGGTATATACACACATATTGATCTACATCCTCCCTCTTAAAAATATTGCACTTTATGAAAAACAATATCAGACATAGTCATGCATTACTATATACATTAGAAACAAAACACAATTTTCTTGTCCAAGTTGCTTCATATCTGCTACAGGGTTTAGTGATATGACCATATATCGGAACATAAGAGTTGGGACTAAATTTAGCAACAAGGTCTGTCTGAGATGCACAATTCATTTCAGGAACTTCTGGATTTCTCATAGGAACAGGAATGTCCTCTAGAACTTCCTCTGGAATTAGAACACTGGACAACTCACTCTGGGATAAAGGGTCTTTCTCACAGGCTATGTGCTGTGGCATAGGCTCGGATACCAGTCTCAAATGTTTCTGACTGCATAAAAATTGCCCCTTCTGATTCCACAATGCACGCTCTTGGCTCTGGACCAATATTCTTCACCATACCACTCTGATCATAACCTTTGGATGTCTGCATCCTTACCACTTCTACTTCTCGCAATGGATTCAGCAGTTTACTCATCTTACCATAGTAGGAATTCTGGGATAGGTGCTGCTTCAGTAGATTGGCTTTCACTGATCTGTTCTTCTTGACACATGGACACAACAATTGACTACTGATTGGTAATGTGGTTCTGATTTGTCTCGAAAGAAGTCTCTGAGCAGCTGAACCAAGATATTTATCACAAGGAATATTTATGACATTCAAGAGATTCAGGAAAACATCACTATCGTCCCGTTTGACTTCTCAAGTATATATTTTGCAGTTAGAACTGCACATTTTGCCAAACCATTTGACTGCGAGTACTCTGGACTACTTATGATGTGAGTAAAGTTCCATTCTTCAGCAAATCTTTTGAGCAGCTGCCTTGTAAACTGTGTGCCATTGTCAGAAATAGCTTTGTGCAGATTACCATGAACAGCAAAATGATGCTTCATCTTAGTAATGACTGTACTGGATGCAAGGTGAGGAAGCAGGTCAGTCTTAAACCAACTGGGGTAAGAGTCTACTAACGCCAAATAATGTTGACCATTCCACTCGAAGAAATCGGTAGCTACTGTCGACCATAGTGGTTTCAGAATCTGGTTAAGCTGAAGTGGTTCCTTCTGTTGATGTGGCATATTGATCTGCATATTCTTATTATGTTTTCCTGTACTTGTCTTTTAAAAATAAACCCAGTTTGATCATTGTTAATTAGTTCAGGTATAAGTAGATTAGTTCTGTTAGCTAAAATGGATATGAACATCTTATAGCCCACATTTAAAAGTGAAACTGGGCCTGTATGATGAACACTTTGTAGGATCCTTATCTTGTTATAAAATAGGTGATATAAGGGAATATTTCCATGATTGGGGGACTTCAGCAGTTGTTTTTATTTCCCTATAGACCTTATCTAATACTTATAACTATAACAATGCTTAACATAGCATTTTTTATCAACATAGGTATATTTTACTTTAGGCATTACTGGTGAGTTCTTCCATAAAATTGCGGTGCCTCTTCTTTTATCTTGAAAGCCAGAACCTGCTAAAACCAAATAATTCTTTAATGAAAGTTTATTTACATCTGTATTAAGTAAATATGTTTCATGTAGAAATACTATTTGAGCTGTATGTAATTGTAAGTATTTGAACGGACTCCCTCTCTTTACTGGATTAGTCAATCCATTAATATTAATATATATATGCATTTAAAATTAGACATTTGTATACAAGAGAAAAAAATAGGTATAATGAAATCACATTTATGTACACAACTTATTATTTACTTTATATATAACAATATGAAATCTTCATCTATGGACAAAACTTTTGAAACAAATAAAAATTACCTAATGATATAACCCTAAAACATTCTACCATGGAATAATGTATTCCTAGTTTGTTGAAAAAGGCATACAAACTACCTCTCAAACTCTCCAGTTAGATTAATAACGTTTAGCTCATACTTCTGAGTCATATTAATGTCTCATATGTTTAGAATGCATCATCTTTAAAAAAAAAAATGTGAGTTATTATGAATAAGAAAAGTTAAACAGGTGTTACGAATCTTTATTGTAAGTTGACTAAACTAAATATCTATATGATTATCTTTCCCTGTACCTAATATAATCTCCCTGGTCTACTATAGGGAGGAATTCAGTTGCCATTTTCATATTTATTAATTTATAGGTCAGATGATTTGATATTTTTCTATTTTATTTACTATGTGTAAAGTTGTTCATAGGATCATAAGTTCATAAATTAGCACCAGGATAAATGTCCATATGGTTCATTCCAAGCCCAGCCAATTATCCCATGTGAGAAACAAACCCTGCATTTTATGTCTAAAAGGTGAACACCTTAACCACTATGCCAGCCTCCCACTCTTGTAGATATATTTATTTTCTTTAACTGTAAACATATTTACTTATTCTGATCTCTTTCTATTTTTGTTTGTATACTATTCCTTGTACTATTACTATATTCCAATGTTTTATATTTTAGCTGTACTCCTAGTGTACAGTATCATATAATCAAGCATTTATATTTATCCTTATATATTTGATGCTCTCTAATCTATTTACTGTTAGAAACAGTCCTCTTTTTTCTTTAAATGTTATGTCTAATAGTATCTAAACAAACGTGAAAAATCTTTCCTTTCAAGATTCAAACTTTCCATAATAAATTGTTCTGAGATATTAAGTTTTGTTATCATTAAAAAGAGACAATAACAGAGAAACAAAATCCTACATTTTTTATCGGAATTGCCATTCTATAGGCTAGTGTATAAATTATCCTTTTGCTATACTTCAAGCATTCAGAAGTTTTTAATAACTGACAGTGGTTTAGATTGTAATTCACTAGCTTTTGCTTATTATCTAACTTGCATTCATTGACATGTTAACATATGGTTCAAAATATTATGATTATTTACTTTTAAACATGGAAGACGTAACCTGGACAGTTCTTAGAATGTTCAGAACTCCTGCAGCATCACAAATATATTCATGACTCTAATTAAGCTGCTTCAAGCTGGTCTTCATAACAATGGCTTGCAAATGACAGTTTATCTGTTGCAATTTACACAAAAATATCCAGAAGTAAATCCAAGAAACCTCCACAACATATACTAATCCCTAAATCCCTTCCAAATCACTAAACAAATAACAAAAAACATTTCAAAGTATTTTAACCACTAAAAAGTGAATGCATTTAAAGAAATAACATTTAATGATTTATTAAACACTATTTGTATGAGATGCTTGATATAAAGCAGACTGTCATTTTTTGAAAGGAGACAAAGCATATACACTTGCATTAAAAGAATGACAGTTGTGTGATCCAGGTTTAACTTGTAAATATATGAATGTTACTCTAATTATTTTATATCATTCCAGCAGTAACTTGTGTATATGTAAAAATCTATATATTTGTATACTTTGTTATAACATAGCATGTCTTTCCATGGTGTTATTGCATGTCAAGTATACTATCAGTAGTACACTACTAGACCATTTTAAGAACCCAGAATGTAACTTAACTTTAGTGTCATTATTTGCATCTTTTATTATACTTAATACTGTCATGTCCCACCCCTGGTAACAGTAATCAAGGAGCCTCAATCCTCATCACTAGCACCAGTGGGGGACACACACTGGGTGGATGACAGGTACACATACAGTATTTCCAGATGCAGCTCTCTGCATCAAGTGCAATTCCCCTTATGAGCATACAGAGACCACAGTCAGTCCAGGGCTGGTTTCTCCCTCTTTCTTCAGATCCCCAGAAAAACTCCCCATTGGCACAGCTATAGAATTGAGATCTCAGCTGAGTGACCAAGCCAAGATCTCCAGCACCCCCTCTGTCCAACCAGTGCTTTGTGTCCTTGCCCAAGTAACTAACATACACACCCTTTGAGGTTTGATTTACACACATACACACACACACACACACACACACACACACACACACACACACACACACACCTGAGAAAGGCTGGCACAGGTTTACTAGCTATGCCCCCTTATGCCCAGACTATAAAGTAGTTTTCACTGCCACCAGTCAGTCCTGCCAGCTATCTGAAGGCCGTTAACAAAGGGTGACCAATCTTACTGTGTAATGTTACTATCAATACATTTTTTTTTTGACCAAGAGCAAGGCTATTAGGCATGGTCCACACAGTATCACCAAATAAATATGCAAGTACTCTCAGAACTTAAATATGTCTCATAAAGATCATCCACAATTAAATATTTAATAATAAATAATAAAAGAACAAAACAATGCTAAATATATATGTACAGTAATATCGGAGTTAAAAATCACAGGAGATATTTAAAACAATGTTGCAGGACAGTTTCAAATAAATAAAGAAAAATGTCTAAGCTAAGCTTTGCTATATTCCTGACTATATCTAAAAGAATTATACTGTACCCTAGTACACTTACTTCAGAGCAAGCAAGGCAGATGTGGTGAGTGGATCTTGATGTTGTCAGGTCAAAGACAAATACAGAATACTGTTTCTCACTAAGACACTTCCCAAATTAATGTCTCAAATATTAGCTTGCAGAATGACATCATTTCTTGTCATCTGACTCTATCACAGGTGGAAAACAACCATTGATGCAGCTGGTAGCATTTAGCAAATACCTGTGAAAATACATACACAAGGGCTTTTCCTCAAATCTTGGTACTTGCTGGAAGTCATAAAACAATAAAATACTTGCAAGACAATGCAGAAAGTTCGCTAGTTTTAGACATTGTGTCTCCTTATTGCTATAAAGTAATTTAATTTCTGCTATTCTTCTGAAGTTAACCTGTTGTGTTCCAGTTTCCACTATTAAAATACATACATCCAAACAATTACAATAGTGTATGTACATTTCTGTTCCCTTCCAGCAGGGCATGCTGAGGATACATTTTTAAACAGTACTTTGTAAAACACCTCTTTAGCACACATGTCTGTACAAACCATCTTATATGACATACAGTTCTAATACATTTGTAACACAAGCATATGAATCATGTTGATATTCACAAATGACATATAATTATTTACAAAATTCCAGATAGCTGGGCTGGCAGTATTTCCTTTCATGACAAATACTACATTACTCAGCTATGCCAAGATATCTGAAAGTGTGCCACCTAACATAAGTTTCATCATAGTAATGATTAACTTTTAATAAAATGAATAGTTTAACCTTTTAAACTCTAAAAAAATATGTGGCTTTAATTTCATACATGACTAAAAGAATCAAACTCTTAACATTTTAAAAAGGGAACTAGCAACCATTTGATGTAGGAAAAGAAAAAAAGAAATGGTTTACCTTGTAAAAAGTAATATTCAGTACATGTTCTTAAGTATTCAAGCACTTCTTTAAATTAATAAGAATCCATAACCATGAAATACATTTGTCCTTCAGTTTTTTACAATTTTTGTCTTTTATTAACCATCTCTTGTTGCATATCTCTTCAAAGAAGTTGATAGATTCCAGTCCATTTCTTCTGTTTTTTCTAGGATTTAATTTTTCTGTATAAAGTCCATTGCATTTTCCAAGGTGTTAAAAAATCATCTTTCCTTTTGGAAAGCATATCTTTTTTTTTTTTTTTGCTGGAAACAAGATTTGTGCTTTAATATAGTTTTTCTTTAGGTTTTTAAAAGTGGCACACATGCTTTTCTCTTTGACATCACTAATGTTTAATAGTGATTGTGAAATCTTATAGCACATTCTTTAATTTTAACTGGATAATTAGTCCATGCAATCACTGACCTTGGTGAAGGTGGGTGGTATTTTTAAAGATGAGCTAGAAAGTGATCTATGTGCCCTTTTGATGCCAAATAAAAAATCTTCAAGCAGGTCCAAAGTTTTAGGCAACCAAGTATTAAGGAAATGAATCATCCTGTGCCCTGTGGCTGACCAAGTTTGTGGATGACTGTAAGTTGGGCACTGTTATTGACTCCCTAAATGATGTTACCATACTGCAAGAAAGTCTCACAGCAACTAATGACTGGTGGCAAAGTCATGGTCTCAAGCTAAATGCAAATAAATGTATCACCATACCATATGGCAAAAACACGACCCCTACCAATTACCACATCAACAGCAACCCCCTAAGCACCCAGCCTGTGGTGAGAGACCTGAGCACACAGATTGATAACAACCTCATATTCAACCATTATGTAGTGGCATTGGTCAGAAAAGCCTTTTACTTGGTTCATCTCATAAGTAAAGGGATTGCATCCAGAAAAAAGGAGGTTATTATCTCTCTGTACTCCTCCCTCATTAGACCAATATTTGAGTATAACATCCCGTTTTGGATGTACCTCTCCAAACATCTGTATCAACTGGAAAGGCCACTGAAATACCTCACAAAGAGAATCCATGGCCTTCAACACCTGTCCTATACAGACAGGCTCAAATCACTATCACTCAACTCGGTATCATACAGATTGCTCAGGGGTGATCTGTAACTTGCCTACAAGGCAATCTCGGACCCTGCCCTACTAGAGATGCTCCATATCCATAAGTCTAACTCCTCATGCACTACCCGCTCAAAAGGCCTGAATCTAATATGCAACATCAACAAAACCTGCTGGACAGACAGGTTTGTCTCCCCGAGGCTGCTCGTCCTCTGGAATAGATTTCTCATACACGTCAAACAGAGCACCTTACTGACTCTCTTTAAGTGCAACCTTGATGAGTGGATGGTAAACCACAAATCTGTCCCAGGGGTTCCACCTGTGTCCTTCATTGACAGGGGTGACAGGTGCTGACTAAGGTTCCTTTTCGGGATAAACTCTTCACTAGGCTTGTAAGGACCACAGGGCCATTAGCCTAGTAACTGCCTATGATCCTATGATCCTGTTTCCCTCTTCTTTTTCAGCAATCCCATAACTCCTGATGTTATTCCTTCTAGATCTGTTGTATAAGTCTTCTATTTTCTCCCATAATAAGTTGTTTTGTTTCAGAATAAATTCAGTGTTATTTTCATTTTCAACTAATCTTCAATCAAAATCAGACTTTGCCTCCTCTATACACAAGATTTACGATTGTTGTTAAGAGATTCATTCAGCACTTCAACTTGTTTTTAACATTCCTCTTTAAAATTGCCCATTTTGCTTTCTAATTTATCCATCTTTACAGATAATGCACTGATGTTACTTAGTATAGTCTTTATGTCTTTTTTCATAGTAGTGTCCTGTACACTGAGCTTACAGTGGCTCATTCTGAGACAATTAGTTTTTTCCAGCTTTCTTGACAAGGAAGAGCATTTAAAATAGTTTCAAACTTATTTTTGTAGTAAATCTTTCAACAGATATTCAACTATAAATCCATCAAGTTTTCAAATATTCTGTTTGAGTCTTTTAGTAAAAGAATCCTGTCAGAGATGTTAAAATGAAGTAGAGCTAAAAGCAGTACTGTTGACTGCTCACTATCTTGGCCACACCCTCACCCCTTTATCTAATGAAGCAGAGCTAAAAGCAGTACTGTTGACTGCTCACTATCTTGGCCACACCCTCACCCCGTCATCTAATGAAGCAGAGCTAAAAGCAGTACTGTTGACTGCTCACTATCTTGGCCACACCCACACTCCTTCATCTAATGAAGCAGAGCTAAAAGCAGTACTGTTGACTGCTCACTATCTTGGCCACACCCACACTCCTTCATCTAATGAAGCAGAGCTAAAAGCAGTACTGTTGACTGCTCACTATCTTGGCCACACCCACACTCCTTCATCTAATGAAGCAGAGCTAAAAGCAGTACTGTTGACTGCTCACTATCTTGGCCACACCCACACTCCTTCATCTAATGAAGCAGAGCTAAAAGCAGTACTGTTGACTGCTCACTATCTTGGCCACACCCTCACCCCTTTATCTAATGAAGCAGAGCTAAAAGCAGTACTGTTGACTGCTCACTATCTTGGCCACACCCTCACCCCTTTATCTAATGAAGCAGAGCTAAAAGCAGTACTGTTGACTGCTCACTATCTTGGCTACACCCTCACCCCTTCATCTAATGAAGCAGAGCTAAAAGCAGTACTGTTGACTGCTCACTATCTTGGCCACACCCCTTCATCTTCTCTTGGTTTTATGCAGTGTTAGTCACTTTCTTTTCTTCTTAACATGGCTTTCATTTCATCCTTAGACATGATAGTTCCTTCCCCCTTTCTACCTTGTGTTATAAATGTATCCCCTTCCATTCTTTTACAAATTCTTCTGTTATAAATGTACTCCTCCTTGCATTCTTTTCCAAACTCCTCACTATACATTTCCCCATTATTTATCTTCCCCTTGTTCCTAGCATTTATATAGTCTCCTGTGTTCCCTGAAACTATGGTGCCTACTTTTGTATACATTGATCTATACAGTCTGTTCCTAATCCTTTTAATGTTCCCTAAAAGTTAATGATAATCTGCACAAGCGTTTTGCCAGTGGCACCCAAACCTCCACTTCCCTGCAGCTTTCTGTCCAGTGCCATTCATTCCAACACTTCCCTAGTCCCTTCTGTTCAGTGCAACCCAGATCTCCACTTCCATGATTCCATAAGTCCTGCTGAATCCTACATCTTATGATTTTTCAACCTAAATACCACATTGCTGTTTTTCTACAGCTTTGATTACACTAATGCATCTGTGATGTTTTTTTTTTTCCATCCAAGTACTTGGGGTGGTATTTCTCAACCTGCCCATGCCAAGTTCAAGTTTTCCATGATTGCTACATTTTTTTGTGGTTGACCACTTTCCTACTATGTACACAGGCTTCATCTTTTCCTTTTATTCAACATTTGAAAACGTCTGCTTTCTCCTGATCTTATAATGTCCTTCTTCCATTTTTTTCTTTCCACGGTATATTCATTGCATTCATTACCTGATGAGTAAGATTCCCACAATCAGAAAAATATTCCATCCTTTCTAACCCTGTTCCATTATCTAATTGTCACCAACCATGAACGACAGGTTCCTTCAGCCAAGATCAACAAGCACAGGACAGTCAGCAAGCCAAAATCCAACAACGAACTGCGTCAGTATTTTAAAATGAACCTTTATTCCACAAAACAGGTTACGTGAAACGCATAGAGCGTTTTTCGTTTGAACCAATGTCCAAACTTCATCAGACAAACACTGGCTTTCGCGCCAGTACACATTTAAATATAGCACTATGATGATGTCATGTAAAACCTTAAATGGGCAGTCATCCCTTTTCTAAGTAATACAATCTACCTCTAATTTATACCTAAACAAAATATATGTACAATATAAAAAAGTTGTATATATATATATATATATATATATATATATATATATATATATATATATATATATATATTTTACTAAAAAAATCATCATCAATTTGATATATGATACCCAAACCTTATAAATAATTAACATTTCAAATGATTGTCTGAAGCTAAAATACAATACAATATCCAAGTAAAAAACATTTTTTATATGTATATATATTTTAAACTATAAAACCATCATTTGTTTTAAAAAATATTCAACCATTTTTTACAAACAGTATTATGTCATGTAAATACTGTAAAATCTGAATCATATATAACAACTTAGACAAGGAAACCTGTGTAACAACAAATAACAACAAATAACAAAGGAACCTTTGACAAAGGGACTTATGACAAGGAACTACTTGTAGGGGGCTTATCTTTCCCTAAATTTGCATAGGTGACATGCTTAATTCCCATCCTGCTTAGTGACTAGTGTATAATTTGACATGTCTCTAACTTTAAAAGGTACTTAAGGATACAGTACAATTATAGGTTAACAAACTATAAAGTTAGAGACCTGTCATATTATAAGAAAGATAAGCCCCCTACAAGTAGTTCCTTGTCATAATGTTTTTTACTTGGATATTATATTGTATTTTAGCTTCAAACAATCATTTGAAATGTTAATTATTTATAAGGTTTGGGTATCATATATCAAATTGATGATGATTTTTTTTAGTAAAATATATATATATATATATATATATATATATACAACTTTTTTATATTGTACATATATTTTGTTTAGGTATAAATTAGAGGTAGATTGTATTACTTAGAAAAGGGATGACTGCCCGTTTAAGGTTTTACATGACATCATCATAGTGCTATATTTAAATGTGTACTGGCGCGAAAGCCAGTGTTTGTCTGATGAAGTTTGGACATTGGTTCAAACGAAAAACGCTCTATGCGTTTCACATAACCTGTTTTGTGGAATAAAGGTTCATTTTAAAATATTGACGCAGTTCGTTGTTGGATTTTGGCTTGCTGACTGTCCTGTGCTTGTTGATCTTGGCTGAAGGAACCTGTCGTTCGTGGTTGGTGCCTGTTCCTTCCATTTTTGTGGTACGGAGTCTGTGGTGTTTTTGAAACAGTTCCCATTATCTAATTGTGCCAGATATGATAATCATTTATTGTTTTCAGTCACTCTTACCATATCTCTGCCACCCATCTCTACTATCTGGTCTTTGTATGTAAATGTTATCACTTCTGTAAGATGAAGGGAATGTTCAACCATGAGAAAAGAAATAAATTAAAAGGGTTATGTCCTGCCATGCATTACTACATGCATAACAGATGTAGAAATATATCCACATGAGAAAAGTTTCACCTGCATGGCTATAGTGTTAGCAACAATGTTTAAAATGAGTGGCATGTAAATATAGCAGATCTTGATATTTTGTATCCAAATAGAAGTATTCGGTCATTTTTACCTGAAACTCGTGTCTCTGCAAAAACTGTATTTTAATCAGGTGCAATCATTCTCAAGGCCGAAAGAAAGAAAGAAAGATGATTTCAGAAAAAATTCAATTATAGTGTATTTCCATTCCTGTCTACCAGAGTCAGTGTTTTTATTTCTCACTGTGTCTGAAAACAGCACCTTAAAATTAAATGACCTCAAGACAGCCTGCTGCAGGACATGACTTGTGCCAGTTTTGGCTGAATGACTGCAAGGGCTTCTGAAAGCAGATTAAGTTAACACAGCTTGAGGAACCAGCAATGATTACAAAACTGTAACTTAACTGTATTACCTGTAAATGAATATCTATTTAGTTACAGAAGCTGCAAACATCATATAAATCCTTCTCAACCATCAAATGGTTTCCTCATAGCTTTAGCCCAAGTTTAATTCATAAGGCGTCTGTTTAAAAGAAATAATTTTACTTATAGTGAGACAGTGGTTTTCTTTACAGTTTATCTGTTTTAGTAACAGCTTAACTACTATCTCCCTCATCCTCTCTCTTTATATATATATATATATATATATATATATATATATGCGTATGTATATATATATATATATATATATATATATATATATATATATATATATATATGCGTATGTATATATATATATATATATATATATATATATATATATATATACACACACACACACACACACACACACACACACATAAATTTGCCTGCCTCTTGTTATCTTTGTTTGTCTGTCTATCTCTCTCTCTCTTACTTGCAGTTCTCTCTCAAGTGCTTTGCAATTACTTTACTCCAGACAGTTGAAGTCTTACAGTTTGCTAGTCACTAATACAGGCTATCTGAGTTTTCTACATATTTTTCAGTGTTTCTCAGACAATCTATAGTAAATGACCTGTTCTTTTTTTTTCAATCCACTGTAGACCCATAAACCTGTAAAAAGTAACTGCAATAAACAGAATGAAGTGTTTAAAGGCATACAATAACAAAAGAACACCACTTGTATGACTTTTTTTCTTGGGTTCCCACACCTTAAGCCGAATGTAAGTCTGGGCAAAACTGCACTAAAATAATTAAATTGAATTGAGGCTCTGGGGCCATTCAGCTTCCAGAAGTCATGGGGTTCTAGATACTCTGAGGTGCATTTTACAGCTTTTTTTCTAACCTGTCTATCCAATGATGGTCTTAGCAAAAATCATTCATCCAAGAAAAAAATGAGTTATTTTCAAAGCTGACAAAAATAATATTTCCCAAAAACTGAGACGACAAAGACAAAGTGTACAAAAATGCATAACCGGAAATACTGTCTGCCTCCCTACCAAAATAAATAAATAAATAAATAAAATGTCATATGCCCTCCCTCTGGTGTTCGATTGGGATTAAAGTGAAAGAAAAAATGTCCACAATCAATTATTTAAGGTAGGTTATTGCTGTCATATATTTGCATATCATGTCCGCTTACCCCCTACATCCAAAAGAATCAGGGACAAAGGCCTAAATCAGGCACAGATTTTAGATCTTGTTGTTATATTCTTAGAAAGTTATTAGAATAATAGGTTTTGCATTTACAGGCATTTTCTGAACGATACAGTGTAAAATTCACATGCCTGTCATTATTTAGTGACTACAATCCACAACATTTTGGAAGAAGACCACAAATGTCATGAAGAACACATCAAAACATTGGGCAAGATTGTTTGCAGTTGACAGCAATACCCTCTGTGTACAAGCACACAAACTCGCGCACAGGCACAATGAATGCCACTTGTATGATTGCATGCACTTCAGATATTTGCTTGTAATCAAATAGATGCATAAATAAGGGCCTAAAATTATATTTCAGCTTGCTGATGTCATAACCATACAGACAAACCCACTTTAAACCCCTCCACCTCCTCAGCTTCCTAGCTCAAAAATCCATACTTAGAAAGTTGCTGGAATAGCAGGTTTTATATTGCATTTTTAAAGGACATGAAGTCTGAAAGGCTTTGTGTTGCATTTTCTGAAGGATATGAAGGGAAAAATTCAAATATCTGTCCATATCTAGTAACTGTAGAACTTAATGATGTCCCAGAAAAAATAATCAAATCATGTTTTTGAAACACTTAGCTCCCCAGTAAATACCCCATTGGAAAAAAAAAACTTGCCTCATGCTCCAGTATCTGCTTCCCCAGCCAGCCAGTGACCATCCATTCCCATTTTTTTTATTTACTGGCTTTCTTTTCCAGCAAGAGCCACAGTTTGAGTAGCATTCTTCTAGATGACATCTGGTTTTCCCAGTTGCTTCTCTTTCCTTAAGTCATGAAAGTGACTTATCAGATTTCACTGTATATAAAGTGTGTCATGTGGTCTACTTAAATTATACCAGTCAGGTCTGAATCAAACCTATTACTCAGGAGGAGGACAGACTACAAATGGTGTGGAAGCTGTGATGAGAGAGAGACTTTAAAATGAAGTAAGGGATGTCATCAGAATTAGTGACAAACTCATGGCAATCAGACTCAAGTGTAATGACAGGGCGGTATTCATAATCTCAGCCTATGCCCCACAGCAGGGTTATGATACTGAGGAAAAGATTGCACTCAGACAGCAACTGCAAGACCTACTAGATAAAGCAGGACAACATAAATTGGTGTTGAGAATGGGCGACTTGAATGCACATATCGGAATAGACAGAAGAGGATATGAGGACTGCTTGGGTTCATATGGGTGGGGTAACAGGAATAAAGTAGGAGAGGCCATTCTAGACTTCTCTCTGGCAAATGGCTTAATAGTAGCCAACACATGGTTCAGAAAGAGATCACATACAAGACCGGCCAACATGCAACTCCTGTAGACTTCCTCCTAGTAAGAAAAGGACACTGGGGTAGAATCAACATTTGCAAAGTCCTCCCCAGGGAAACCGTCGGCCCACAACATAAACCACTGGTTGCCACAATCAGCTGCTCAGAGAAGGTACTAAGGTATAGCCAGGTACGGAAATAAGGTACATAAGGAAAGCTTGTGGTGGAATGCAGAAGTCCAGGAAGTCATCAAAAGAAAGGAGTGCAGAAAAAAGTGGGAGATAGAAAAGACTGACTAGGCTAAGAAGTAATACTGGATGGCTAACAAAGAAGCTAAGAAAGGAGTTGCAATAGCAAAGAACTGGGCATCAGAGGCACTCTACCTGCTTCTGGAAAGTGACACAGTAGATGGCACAAAGAAATTACATCAGATTGCAAGGCAAAGACAGAAATATAAAGAAGATAGTCAGACACCCTTCATAAGGGATATCAGCAACAACTTGCTCATCAGTCCACAGGACATCAAAGGCAGATGGAAGGAGTATTTCCAGCAGCTTCTGAATGAAGAAAACTCCACAGAAGCTGTACTGCCCCAGATACAGCCTACAATGACAGAAGAAGAGCCCACACTAGAAGAAGTAAGAATAGCACTAAGGAAAATGAAGTCAGGGAAACCATCAGACTCAGATGAAGTCACAGCAGATGTGATACAAATGCTGGGTGAGATAGGGGAGAAATGGCTTGTGAGGGTACCAGAGAGAATGGCACATCCCAGATGACTGGAGAATAGGAATACGTATACCAGTGTACAAGAACAAAGGGGACATCCACAACTGTGGGCAGTACAGTGACATCAAACTCTTGTCTCATTACATGTAAGCTCTGGAGAGGGTGATTAAATGGATACACAAAGTAGTAGAAAGTAAGATGAGAGATGAGCAGTTCAGATTCAGATCCGGATTTAGCACAAATGACCCTATGTTTGCAGTGAGAAAAATAGTTGAGAAGAAGCTACTGATGAGGAAAGAATACAACTGGGAATTCCTAGACTTGGAGAAAGCATGTGACAAGGTCCCTAGAAAGCTGATTTGGGCAGCGCTATGGTGGGTCAAAGTTCCAGAAACATAGGTAGAATTAGTGCAGACTATGTACAAGGACCCAATGACTCAAGTACGAGCAATGCTTGGTCTCACAGAGGGGTTCCCAGTGGGAGTGGGTGTGCAACAGGGTTCAACTCTGAGTCCCCTGCTGCTCATACTGATGATGGATTACATTAGCAAACAGGTCAGAGGGGACAGATTAACAAAGTTGCTATATGCAAACAATGTGGCATTACAAGTGGACTCTGAACAGCAAACGATAAGTGGATGGAATGCAAAACTGAAGTCACGTGGGATGAAACTAAGCACAGATAAGACATTGGTAATGGCAGCAAATTGGGGAACTCAGAAGAAGTTGAGAATTGAGACTGAAGGGAACGGAAGATAGTGGAACTGGTTAGTAGCTTCAAGTATCTGGGAGGGGTGGTTGAGGAGAAGGATGTTTGAATGAACAGGTCAAAGCTAGAATCAGAGGAGCTGCATTCAACTGACATAGAGTCTCAGGTGCAGTGAATGACAGAAGAATGTCAAAGAAGCTGAAAACTAAGGTGCACAAATCAGTGGTGCAACCAATACTACTGTACAGTACAGAAACCTGGGCAGTAAAGGCATGAGGAAGCAAGAGGTGATGGAAATGAAGTGCCTGAGAATGGTGGTAGGATGCACAGTGTGGGACAGATGACGAAAAGGGGACATAAGAATGGAAGCCAAAGTAGCTCCAGTTGCAGAAAAGATCAAAGAGAACAGGTTCTGGTGGTCTGATAAATATGCAGAAAAGCAGAAGACAATCTGGTGAAGAAGATTTGGGACAGACAGGAAGAAAGTAAGAGGAAATGAGGACATCCAGCAAAGAGGTGGATGGATTGTGTGAGAGAAGATCTGCAACAGTCAGGCATGTGTTTTGAAGAAGTCAGGAGTGTGACATTGAATCAAGAGAGATGGCAACAGTTAACAGGTCTATTTTATATATTCGAATGCTTAATTGTTTGAATCATTAAAGATTGAACTTTAGTGATCAAACAATTAAATGTTCAAATATATTAAAAATAAATATTTACAAATAAATTAGAAAAAGTAAAGGGTGTAAACAGGGGGTAAGCCCTCCTGCACCCCACACACCCCCCATACTTAAATATACCAACTCTGAGATCTCACTTCAGTGTGCTACAGCGCAGAAATGGAACATTTCCCATTTCCCTACACTGTAGCGTGATCTTGCAGTTGGTATATTTAAGTAGCCCCTCATGTGGGGGGTGCAGGGGGCTTGCCCCCCTGCTTACACCCTTTAGTTTGTTTTTTTTTTAATGATTTTTTTTTTAATTTTTTAAAATATTTGAACATTTAAATGTTCGATCACTAAAGTTCGATCTTTAGTGATTCGAACATTTAAGCATTCGAATATATAAAATAGACACCAGTTAACACAGCATCCCGACCCCATGGAGAAAATGGGAAAGGGGGGGGTTGATGATGATGATGATGATGAGGTTGGAATAAATATCACATATAGGGTGCTTATTTTATAAACCTGTTACAAGTTATCAGTTTACATTTTAGACTTTATATGGCCAAGTAGGACAGAAGAGCATGATTATTCATCCCTAGAAGAAGCAATATTACTATGGTAAGTCGCTTCATGTTCACTTCCAAAAGATTCGACTGCAGATGTAATTGTCATATTCATCTAACAGGACTATAGCTAATCCTTCAGATATCATACTGGGAATGTTTTTGGACTGCACATACAGATTGCTTTATTTGCCAGTAGCTACAAATTTAGTTTGTGCCTTATTCACAGGTTAAAGAAATTCAGTTAAAAATACAATTTTTAAAGTTTGGGAACAGTGTATACAGATTATGATCAACAACTGAGTCATCAGGTCAAGCTAGAAAAATTCCTATCTTTTAGAAAAAAAGCACCTTGCAGGCTGCATTTGACTGGTACTTTTGCTTTTATTTATTTATTTATTTTATTTATTTAAGTTTGATGACCGGAGAAGTCCACTGGGCCAAGAAGAGTCCATTTTCAACGGAGGCCTGGGGAGAAAAGCTCCACAATAACTGCAAGTTACATTTCACGTGTTACAAAAGGACATAGTTAATACAGCAAATTAAACATTTACAGATAAGCTCCATGAAATTTGCAATTGGCTTGTCACAATGTTACAAAAATGAAAGACATAATTCAATATAGAAATTTCAACATTTAAATAAAGTGAATATTTTTGTTATAAACTCAATTGTATGTTTAACATTTCAAAATATATAGCTACTAGCCATTTGTAGGTTAGGAAAATATTATACAAGGAGAGGGCAATAGTATATTTGAGATTGGAGAGCATAGTACAATAGATATTAGAGAGAAAATTCATTTTTGGTAGGGAAGGGATTGTTTTGGGTGGGATGAAGTAATAGTAGAGGTAGTTGGATGAGTCAATGCAAGGTGGAATGGGTGGTTAAGTTAGAGCGTGGCAAGGGCATTCCCATTTGGGAGAAAGATGAGAGAGTAGCTGATATTTGAAATTTGTATGGTTAGGTAGGTTGCATAGGTGTGTGGGGATAGAGTTCCACTGTTTAGCTAAGGAGTGGGACAGCAGTAGATGGCCAGGAGGTCATGCAGGTTTGTGGACCTGAAGAAGAGTTTGGTTTTTGCATCTGAGTGAGTGGTTGGGAATGTAAGGTTTTAAGGAAGTAGCAAGAGCTGGGCAGTTGGCAGGTTTAAAGATGAGCTTGTGGACAATGGTGAGTTGTAGGTAACTGAGGTAGTTGGGTAGTTCAAGCCAGTTGAGGGTGAGGAGGGAGTGGCAGTGGTGGGATGAGGTTTTTCAATTGGTTGCAAATTTTGAGATCTTGTGGTAGCAGGATTCAAGTTTGGACCGAAGGCCAAGATGGAGATTGATGAAAAGAGAGACACCATACATAAGGGAGGGGAGTAGGAAGGTGGATGGAAGAGTTTGATGGGTAGAGGGGCTTAGAATGCGGTTGTGCCTATAAAGGAGTCCTAACTTTTGGTGGGCTTTCTTGATTGCGGAGTGGATGTGGGTGTCAAATTTTAGTTCTTCATCAATAATGATGCCAAGAAGCTAGGTATTGGGAACAATTTCATGGAGGGTGTTGTTGTGGCTCTGTATGGTGAATATGGATTTGTCAATGGAGTTTTTGATAAAGGAAAAAAACATTAGTTTGCCTTTATTTGCATTTAGTGCCAGATGGTTAGACTGCATCCAGGTTTCTGTTTTGGAGAAGGCTAGTTGGGTTTTTGCTAGGAGCTCGGAGGGGGAGAAGGCTGAGCAGATGATTGTTGAGTCATCTGCATACTGGATGATAGTTGAGTCTGGATTGGATTGGTTAAAGTTGTTAATGAATAGGTTAAAGAGAAGAGGGCCAAGAACAGAACCTTGTGGTACACCTGTGGGTGTTGGAAAGATGGGGGAGGTTGAAGTTTTCCATTGGACAGCTTGTTGGAGGTTGGACAAGTAGCTAGCAAATCAGGTGATGGCAGTGGGAGAGAGGTGTAGGGTGGAGAGTTGGATATAAGTAGGGTGTGTGAGATGGTGTCAAAGAACTTTGACAGATCTAGGAATAGTGTGGATACGAACTTGCCTGAGTCACGTTTGAGGTTTATGGTTTCAAGAAAGGAAAAAAGAGCAGTCATAGTGCTTTGGCCAGGGCAGAAGCCGCGTTGGGTAGGGGAGAGGCAATTGTTTAGTGTTAGGTGTGCCATGAGTTGTGCTTGTATTGTTTTTTCTCGTATTTTAGAAAGAGGGGAAAGGATGGCAATAGGCCTAAAGTTGGTAGTATCAGTATTTTTGCCACCTTTCTGGAGGGGAATGATGTAAGCATGGTGCCGGATAGAAGGGACATATGATTTTTGTATGGATCTATTTATAAGAATAGAGATGGGATAGGCAATGATGTCTTCAGATTGTTTGAGGAAGGTGGGTGGAAGGTTGTCGGGTGCATTGTGACAGGGTTTGAGTTTGAGGAGAAGTCTTTTTATAGTGCTTGTGCAGATGGGCTTGACGCAGAAGGATGTGGAGGAAAGTTGATGATTGGGGTGGTGGTTGTGGCAGGAAGGGGTGGTGGTGGAGAAGGGTGGTGGGAAGGAGACTGATAGTTTACCTATGCAGTCTATGAAAAATGAGTTGAAATGACTGGCTGATTCAAGATTGGAGAGGTTGGGATCTGGGCAGGGGTTTTCTTTGTTGCCAGGATGCAGCATGGATGAGATGGAGTCCCAGAATTTTTTTGGATTTGTTGAATGCAAGGACTGGCATTTGGAGTAGTGGGCTTTGCAGTCTTTAATTCTTAGTTTTTTTGCAGAGTTTCGTAGTTACTTATACTCTAGGAGGGTGTTAGGGTTTTATGTTTTTGATATTGTTTCCAATTTTTTTTGTCCCTTTGATGCAAGGCTAGTTTAGTATCTTTTGATAACCATGGGCAGGGATTCATTTTGATGAGTTTGGTTTAAGGGGGGGGGGGCTTGTTGATTGAGAAGGGTTAGGAATGAATGGTTAAAGCAGGAAACTGCATCATCTAGAGGAAGGGTTTTTAGAGAAGACCAGTCAGTATTCTTTAAGCATTCGGAGAAAGTTAGAGGGTTGAAAGAGGAGAGGTTGCGGGTTTGGATGTAGTGGTGTTGTTTATGCAGTGGAGATGGGAGACGGTCGGCGAAGGCTGGTAGGTGATTGCTGAGAGGATCAGGTAATGTTCCAGATTTGGTGATAAGGTTTGGGTGAGTTGTTATGATCCAGTCAATGATGGTACCAAAGGTACCATCTTTATTTGGTCTGGTTGGAGATTGTATTAGTTGGGAGAAGTTATACAGGTTGATTGTGTGGGACGAGGCTTCAGAGTTAATAGTATTCCAGTTGATGTTGGTATCACCGAGTATATAGGTTTCATTTTTTATATTGGAAGAGAACCAGGACAGGATGTTTTCAAGAGTTTTGATATTATCACCAGGGGGAATATAGAGGGCAGTGATACATATGGACTTGTGGTTCTTTATTTTTAGTAAACCTATTATAATTTGAGCATTGGCAAAGGTTGATATTTTATCGGAGTAGGGAGTTATGGTATGGGAAGTGGGGTAGATTATTGCTACTCCACCTCCTTTTTTGTGGGCTCTGTCATTGCAAATGATTTGGAAACTTGGTGGTAGGATTTTGCTATCTTTTACATAGGTTTTCAGCCAGGTTTCAGAAACAATGGTAATGTCGGGGTGGTTATGGGAGAGCCAGGCATGGAGGTTAGGTACTACAACTCTCCACCCTACACCTCTCTCCCACCACCTGGTTTTCCAGCTACGTATGCATTAAGTGTTGTGAGGTGAATGGACTTTGAGTTTGTGGGTTGAGTGGAGGGTTTGGTGAGACTGATGTTAGAGATAGGTCCGGGGCTGAGGTGGATGCTGACAGCTAGTGAGAGAGGATGTGGTGGAGTAAAACAGTGAGGCAGTGTGTTGGGCAAGGGTAGCTTGGGTTGTGTGAGAGTAGTGATTTTCTGGTACCACATTTAAGAGGAGAGTACAGGGGAGGGGAGGGTTGGGAGCAGTTTTGGTTTGAAAAAAATGGATTGGGTTAGAGGTAAAGAGATCATATGAGATGGATGAGTAGGATGGGAAGTGAGGTTGATGATAAGTTGTAGTGGAGTGGGCGTGAGAGTTATGACAAGGGTTAGGAAAAAGTGTAAGATAGGTAAGAGAAGAGAGAGAGATTAATAGGTCAAATGGGGTTATAGGGAGAGATGTTATGTAGAGCATTGTAGGAGAGGTGGATGTTTGGGGTGATGTAGATCTACAGGTGGGTGGGCTTTGGCTTAGATGTATTGTGATTGGAGAGGTGGTGGGTGTAGAGGAGTCAGAGGATGTATAAAAGTACAGGTAGTGGGGGCAGGTGGAATTTGGGGGCAGGATAGGGAAGAGGAGTGAGCCTGAAGGGCGAACGGAGCGGGTTACACCTTCTAGGAGTAGCACCAGTCGTCAAACAGAAAACAATCAGTGAGAAGGTTAGCAAATACAGAAATAGGGCAACCTATCATTTTGGTTTGAATGTTACCTTTCTGTATGTTTTTATTATTTATGCACCAATGGGGAGCTGCAGTTCAATGAGAAGTAGGAAAATAATGTAGTTATGCCAGGGGTTTAGAAAGGGACATGCAGTAAATTATGACTCAAGAGAGTACTAATTAAAAAAGAATGGAATATAGTATAAGTGAGTACACAACTGGGGATTCCTATGAAGCAAGGGCAGAAATGCTAAGTCAAAAGATGATGCCTTTCTACATCAGGCTTTTTGATTCAATATGTAAGTACAATCATAAGTATAAATGGTACTTACATTTGTGCACACTACTGAGGGACACCCGTGTGACAGACAGCAATAGTGTGTAGAGGCAGAGGTTTTTAGTATTTATAGATCACGCTGCAGCTCAGGGGAGGAATAAATAAACTCTCAAGAGGAAGAGGGAGGGAATAGACAGGAGTGACAGGGCTGGGGAGCTTACAATAAGATTATGTTAGGAGACTAAGAGAAGGGGGGGGCTAAGAGCCAGGGCTTGGAGAAAGCTGTGAGAAAACAGGTTTTACAGGGCTAGGAAACTTACACTAGAATTATGTTTTGAAAAAAAGAAAAGGGGGGGGGGCATGGACCAGGACTTGGAGAAAGCTGTGAGAAGAGAAAAACAATCAACCAGCTAGCCCAGGTCAGTATCTAAAGTTGTCTGTTTATCTGTGTGAATTCAAAAATAGATTTAGTAGAGCATCAGGGGAGTGGAATATAAAATACATGTAAAGCTTTGGGAAACTGTATATATTTGTTACAATAAATGGGAGAATAAAATATAAGAATATAAAAGAAATGTTATATACAAGAGAAATAAAATATAAGAATATAAAATAAATGCAAAGCTTTGAAAATATATATATATATTTGTTACAGTAAATGGGAGGAAAAAGGGGGGGTGGCAGTAGCATGCACAGCAGAAGAATCAGTAGGAATACCACAGAGAGAAGATTATAATAGACCTGCACTGCTCACAGTCTGTTGATAAAAGTAGAACTTGCAGTAGCTTTTACTGGTTTGTACGGGGTTCCGCTCTCCGTGTTCTTGTATGCAGGCAGTTGCTTCAGGGTTTTTTTCTTTTATTTATTTATTTTTTTTGTAACAACACTTCTGACTGCTAACAGCAGAATTCCTTGTAAATCCTAGTCAACAACTGGATGAGGGTATGAATAGAATAGTAGTGTCTGTATATGAGAGGAAGACAAAGGAAGATTAAAACTACCACATTTTTTTTAATTGTTAATGTATTTGTTTGTTTGAGGTATGTTGTTTTTGAGGGGCAGTACAAGGTTCTGTGGTTTGGGTAGCTTGCTGAAAATATTTAGCTCTTACTTGAAATATAAAGTCAAAAATGGTAAGTATATGGGTTGTGGGTCAAGGGCTAAAAATGGTCACACTGATTCAAGGCTGTTGCCACACAAGTGGACAGTCACTAGTTTTTACTAAATAAAGGGTCATATTCATAGCTCACAATTTTGTAACTGCATAGCAGTTATCCACGAACAGCACTGATACACATATATGCAAATAAGCCTAGTGTGGGTTATTCATGCTAACTAAGGAAATGTGAAGACATTTTGAAAAGCATGTCTACTTATGGCAAAAGCATAAAATACATGAAGATAAGTGTTAAGTATATACAAAGGACTACAAGAAAGAAATAGGCTTCTTATGATTTCATATGCATTTGGATATTGCGGACGAACTGGGCTATGCACATTCAAACTTGAAAGACTTAAGGCAGGTGGTGGACTCTGCCACTTTTATTATTAATTTTAAAAAAAAAACAATAAATGTTTTTACTATGTTTTATACAGGGGTATCTTTATGTGGATATCCTGATGTTTACATTAAAGAGTGGAAAGGGAGATGGGAAAGATTAAAAAGGGGAGACACAGCAGGAACAGGGAAAGATTAAAAAGGGGAGACACAGCAGGAACACATTGAGACGGTTGTGCTGGAGGAAATGAGAGAGAATGGGTACTATGTTTTTGTTGGGGCTAGACACTCCATTTGTTTCAGTTTTTTTTTTTTTTTTTTTTTTTTTTTTCTATAAGAGGGTAGTGTGGGTGCAAAAGATGTTAGTCGATAAGATATAGAGAGGATAAGGGAAGGAAAGTGGTGATGAGGCGTGATGCCTAACAATGGTTCCTAGTACACACGGCCTCAAATATTTCTATTGCCAGATGGTGTTACAGTGGAAGACCCAAATGTTGGCGAGGCAAGAACCTGTGGTGGCGCAGTAGTTAGCTCTGACAGGGGCAGTGAGTCTTCTACCTGCTGAAGAGAAGCTCCAATTAGCTGAAATCATCCATCCACAACCTGCTTCACCACATCCTCAACTAAGTCCTGAAGACCCCACTCAGTGAAGCTTGAAAGGTCGTTATGTTTCAGGGTGCCTTCAGGACCAGAGACACCACAATCATTCTGTAAGGATATTCCTGGATGCAGAGGGCAAATGTTCCCTAACGTAGTAGATACATGCTTGGGCTGCTCCTGAGGAATTTGGATCTTAAAAAAAAATAACAGAAATGGGAGAGAAAGAAAATAAAAAGGACAAAGGAATACATAATTAAAATAAGAAAAAGAAAAAAAAATGGTGACAGAGACAAACAGAAATTGCACACAATAAATTCATACATAATGAAGGACAACATTCAATTTCTAAATATAAAACTATTTTATTTTTATAAATCTTTATTGAATTAAATCAAAATGTACAGGAAGTGCTTATGCATGCATTGAAACAATGGTGTGGAAAATGCTTATGCATACATAGGAACAATGATCTGGGGAGTGCTTATGCATACATGGGAACAATGATCTGGGGAGTGCTTATGCATGGATTCCCTGTATAATCTCGAAATACTGAAATGTTGAATTTCAGTATCTCGAGATCATAAAGGCAAATCCACAAAACACAGACAGCCCAAAACTGTGAAATTTGAAATCCCAAACACACAGCATACACCACACCACACATACACCACAATACCCACACTACAAAACAAAAAAACACACAAAAACATAACACCATATATCCACAAACCTACACTACAAATAAGAAGGGGGGCAAGCCCCCCTGCACCCCCCCATGTGGGGGGCAAGCCCCACACTCCCCCTATTTATATATACTAACTTCAAGATCGCACAAACAGAAAAATAAAGTAAACTCAAACCCAGACATTCTACATTCCCTCATGCGTGCACACACACACACATCACACATATACAAATACCAACACATCCAACACTTACACACTCATACTTTCACCTGCCTACCCTAACTCACACGTACAACTAACAAACACACTCACATACACTTAAACTCCCACCCAAAACCCTTACAAAACACTCACTTACCTTAAATTCCACCTAAATCCACACACAACACCGGACATCATCCACACAAAGCACCGCACGTAATGTAGCATAAAGCCATAACCGCGAATTTGAGACATTCAAATTCACAATTATGCACTTTCACTGTTTCAAAAATTCGCCTTTATGGTCCCAAAATACTGAAATTCGAGATTTCAAAATTTCGAGATTATGAAGGATAACCTTATGCATACATGGGAACAATGATCTGGGAAGTTGTTATGGGTACTTGGGAAGAATGAGTGTGTTGCTATCAAGTCTTGGTGGTGTGTACATTTTACACTCTAATATAGTAAGATAAATAATAACTACATGTTATTTGTGCCTGATATGCATTTGTTTGTTATTGTACTGAAACCACCATTTATAAAATCAGTTAAAGACAGCATATAGTATTTATACATTGACATATCTTTCAGATTTGGTTGTAATAATGTACCAAAAGTAATGTAGGCTTTAATTTATCATCCTTTATAAATACTTGCTGTTATATATAGTAATGAAATCAGTTAAAGACACACTACTTCATTAACTACTTTATTCATACTTACCAGTGGCTTCAACTAATCTGATGAGTCTCCCACCGTATTGGGCTTTATTGTAGCTAATCTCCTCATCCACTGGATAGAGAACACATAAGGCAATTGTTGTTTACCTATATTTAAAAATTTTTCCTTAGCATTTCTGATATTATTTCTAATACTATGCAAGGCATTTCATTTACTGTTGCATTTGCTTAGTATATGTTTGTTTAAATATTCATTAATATCTGAATTCTCATATTGTGCCAATATTCCCAATTATGCAAGTTATAAATAATAGGACTAAAGCTTTCCTCAAAGTGTTATACTTTTATATTTGTGATTGATCTGCCTGTTTGGGGGGACACTGTTGCCTGGAATCTTTTATATACACTTTCAGTATCTTTGAATACACTTTCAGTATAGGTTCTACTTTGAACTGTTATGGCTTAAATACCTAAATTGCAGTTTCATGAAACAGCCTGTGAATTTTTTCAAGCAGAATTAGAATCTATAAAAACACAGAAAAATGTAGAAAGTGAAGGAAGTTTTCAGTTCCTTTCAATTCAACCTTCATTCAGCAAAACATAATACTGGTACAGATGGATGTAGTACATATACTTCAGGACAATAACGTATGCTTTGTTAGTTTTCTGCCTAGTAATAAGCATTGAAGGGAGTGCTTTAAAATGTATACAGAGGTAATCAGTGGCGGATTTTGGCATGGGCGCAGGGGCACGCGCCAGCCCCTTTTTAAACTTTTTTTTTTTAATCAGGTGCATCTTCCCAAAGGATCCTGTCTCCAAACGTGCCTAATACATAGGAGATGCGATTGGAGGTTGCAGTCAGATGATTTTTTTTATAACGATCCTCCTCCAACTGCATCTCCGTTGTAATTTACGTATGTTGGTGGGAGCTGTCATATGGCTGAGTAAGTTAATCTTTTGTTAGAAAATAATTTAGTTTAATTTTAAAATAAAAATACAGTTGACTTTGAAACTACTCTTCTACAGTGACAAAGTGATGTGCACTGAGGTAATGCTAATTTTTATTTTATTGACTTACCAATTTTCAAGGTGCCAAAACGGTACAGTTTTCTCCAGAAGAGTATTATGTGCGTTAAAGATTTCTTTGTAGTCTTTAAGAGACTGCGTAGTATTTTTCTTAGTTCTCCCCTTAAACATCAATGCTTAAGGAGAGAACTAAGAAAATTACTACGCGGTCTCTTAAAGACTACAAAGAAATCTTTAACACACATAATACTCTTCTAGAGATAACTGTACCGTTTTGGCGCCTTGAAAATTGGAAACTGATGACTTGTAGATCAAAGATCTTCATGGAATTAGAATGTTTTAATGTTGTATTAGTTCCAAAAGAATATACACATTTTTATTTAATAAAGGCTTATTTTCATCAACACATTTAATTAGGGTGTTAGAAGGAACATGTAAGCTGTCTTTCTATGACGTGAATAATTTGTCCAAACCTGCATATAATAAAAATTACTGAAGAAGGAATTTTTTGAGTAATAGTACCTGAAAAAATGAAAAAAATATAATCCTTGTGGAATGAGGCAATGCCTGATTATGTCAATGAAAACGAAACGTTTTATTAAAATGACAGCTATCCATTTCATTGTATTATTCCAAATCCAGTAAGAGTGTACATTTTATATAATAATTTGGTGATCATCACTTTCAAATGCTCTTCTGAGGTCCACAGATATTTATACTAGTAAGACTATTTTTTTTCTAGGGAGAAGTACATTTTATCATTGTTATCTGAAACTTACTAAGTCATGCAAAGAATTTATTATGAGTTGAATGAACTCAGAATTTATCATACTGTAATACAACTGTATATTCCTTTAACTCCTTCCTGAACCTGCGTCATGACTGAAAAGGGCATTGGGCCAGTCCATGTATGTGGTCAATAAATAGGTATGTGTTAATAAATAAAACTGTTATTGTACTTATAACATATACATTTTGAATTCAATCAGGTACTTGGCTATCCAAGCACTGAGGCACAAATCACTTAATATATTAAAATATTCTAGTGTTGAGAATGGCCTACTGTGCACTCCTAGGTATTGCTTAAGCCAGTAGTTAACTAACATGCTTGTTGTGAGGCAGGGTGAATGCTGGGGCTAGGAAATAGCAAACTTAATGATGTGTCATGTGTTGAGCATGTTACTTTTTGGTCTCTGTAACAGTTTGGTCTGACAGTTCATTGATACCAGCGAGGGTGACAGGGTGTGATGCTGTGAAGAAATTATAATACAAACAAATAATGTTTAAATGGATAGCTGATCTTTATTGCTTTTTTTAAACAAAGTTCGATATATGAGAGGTAAGTTAAAAACAAATGTCACGATGGTCAGATAACTTAAAATGCTTTTAGTCAATGGTGTAGCTGGAGGGGGGTGCTAGAGGGGTGGTCTGCCCAGGCACACATTTACATTAAGAGTTTTAATTGAAAAAAAAAGTGATTTTTAAGGGTGTTCTTCATCTTCGACCCATAGCATCTGTTCTTCCAGTCACGTCTGTGTATGCCGCACAATTTGAAATACAATACAGCATTTGTTTTGATCATCTTATTGCTGCCTGTGAGTGCACTAGTGAATGTATTGCTGATTCTTATTGCTGCCAGAGTGTTTAATTTGTCTTGCTGCTGGTTCTTATTGCTCTGTGTGCTGCTGGGTTGCTCTGTGTGTTGCCGGGTTGAATGTCTGGCTCATACATTTGGTCTGTTCCTCTTACAATTTGTGGTTTTCTGGCAAATCAGTGAGAATGGAATTCACTAAATAATGATAGCCATTTAAATTTCAGTCTTCGTACCTTCAGGAAACACATGGAAACACAAATCATGTTTTATTCTAGTAACTTTCTAAGATTATGCAAGCAATATTTAACATTTGTTCCTGGTTTTGGGCTTTTGATCCCCCAATAAATTTTGGCTTTTACTAGATTTCTTGTGCTGCAAAGGATTTAGTTGATTGTCAAGTGAATTTTACAAGGAGCTGAGAGCTTTTGGGAAAGAGAAGTTCTGCTTATGCCCAGTTTGCATTGCTAGTAACACAGCAGATAGTATACTTGCTTTTGATGCAGAAGGCTGTGGGTTCTAATCCCACAGTATGTAGATGGATTGCTGATATGGTACTATGTTGTACTTTAAAGGGGGTGGATGCTGCAGTCCTGTGTAGATTCTCCTTTGGAGGAGATAAGTTTCATCATTACTAGGTAATCAGTTTGCCATCTATTCCCTATTGCAATATTACTAGCTTATCATTTTTTTAATGTAACATGGGCAATTTATTCTTCAAGGGCAACAGGCACTTTATTTCTAGATGAAACAATGAAATATAAAGTTGTTTGCTAGCAGCAACTTCATTAGTTACAGATCTCTTTAATATGGAATTAGATGACTTGCAGAGATTGCGCATATTTACTGATATTGGTGGGTTGTAATGATAGAAGTTTCAGTAGACTTTGATGGAAATGTTCTGAACTGGGCAGTTTTGTCATTGTTGCTTTATGTAATAAATGTTCAAAATAATAAATTTAAAACATGCTCTAACAAATGTGCTGTATTATATAAGGAATATAATTTAATACAATCAAGAAGGTGAATCAAAGAACACATGTATGTCTGCATGCTCCTAAATATGTGTGCAAGTGGCCTATGATTTGAAAACAGCCCAAAGTTAAACTTTTTATCAGTCACTGCCCAGATGCATTTTCTATGAATGTGAGTTTCAATGCTGTTTCAATGAATGCAAGTTTAAAGGGCAGAGAAGTTTTAATGCTAAGTCTATTTTCATTGTGAAACTGTTTTCCTTTGTTTAGCAGATTTCTATTATCAGTGTTTGTGCCATAAAATTTTAAAATACATTTTTAAATGAAATCCATAATAGTAAATGTAGAAGTAAAGCATAGAGCAGTATTTATGGTAAATGGGGAGAAATAGCCAAGTAATGGGACACTGGAATGACTGTGGGGGGTCTGTGTATTGGGAGTTCCATTTGACCATGATTTTTGTGTGAGGGGGGGCTGCAAACTCAGACATTCCTGGACAGCACAGACTCTAGCTGGTTAAGTTAAGGCGCTATTGTAGAATATTGTGTCAGATATTTGAACTGAAGCCCAAAAATGACAGCACTTTATATGTTTGAATGTAAATATATCTCCCTATTTTTCTCTCAGTGGGGGATTTGCAGACCTAATGGTTCTTTTCTTCTGAACTGAGAATTTTAAATTTGTAACTGAATAAGAAAATACATAGTTTGACGGTTTTGTTTGGGCTGAACTGCCTATTAATAGACTATGTAACTGCAGTCAAAAACTGGCCACAGTGTCAATTAAATTCAGTTTTATTTGACCCTAAATAGGTTATGAAACACTCATACTGGCCGACTTTTCAACCAACAGCCCTGATCCATCCATTCACAGCCCTCTTTTTTTTCCCCCATTTGTGCACAAGGCATCGGGTTGTCACTTCAGCAACAACCCTAGTGTCCTTAGCAAACTGAAATGATGATTAAAAATATAATTGAAATATAAAAGAAAAAATATATAATTGAAATAGATGCAAGGAAAAGAGAACACGTGAAAAATAATAAAAAATTAACTTATTTACATTTTAAGAGCGGTATGCAAAGCAGCCAGTAACAAGTGATTGAACATGTTTTTTAATCGGTCGTAGTTGTTTTAAAGTTTCTAGGTAACTCAATAATGTTTGTGTACATTCATGTAGCTCTCCTTAATGTGAAAGTTTTACTAACAGCTGCATCTAGAAAGCTCATGTCATGGTTAATAATGCTGTAATTAAGAGTATATTGATGAATTGACATGATTCTGTATTTACAACAGATATTTGTTAAAAATGTCATCATTAAATGTGTGACAGACCCTTTTAATGTGGAACATGCAGTTTAAATAAAGTACATTTGAGAGGTTTATGTTGGGTTGGAACTGGAAAGAAACTGACGCTTTCATTACACAAAACGAGAAAATTGAAGCTGAGTAGCTGATTAAGATTTTTAGATGTCTTGGGGATGGCAACAAAGGCAGAGTTGCAAGAATAGATGGAGGATGGGGAAATAAGGTAAACGTTTTATTGCTTTGGAAAATGAGGTGGTTGATATCCTCACTGGCATGGATTTTATCCTGTGTAGTAGTTCCAGTTATACAGAATGTTTCTGTATTGGTAAGGAGCTTCTGTGATGGATGCCACATATGAGGTGAATGTTTTGTGCCTCTGAGTGCTTGAATGTGTTTTTTGATAATGCAGAGGTGAGTTATGGAAAAGGTGGTTGTATATGTGAGTTGATAGGAGCTTAATCAGTGACTGCTAATCATTTATGGTACCTAAGCATTTGGGAGTACATTTACCATTTGAAGTAAGAAATGTAGAATGCTTTGATGGTAGTATAGAGCTCATGTGATGAATGGTATGTCTGAGGTGAACATGATGTGGCTTTAGGTGAGATTCTGACCTTTTTAATAGTGCATTGGAGCTAGCTGAGCAATAGCCATGAAACAGGAGGTTTGCATATCAGGACTGATAGGAGCTTAATCAGTGGTTGGTATTCATTTTATGGTTGTTAGGCATTTGGGAGTACATTTAACATACAGAGTAAGAGATTCGGTTTTGAATTGTTTGAGGGCACCTATTGGAATGTGTAGCAGAGAGAATGAGCCAGGGAAAGGTTTGACACATTGGGCAATAATTTTATTTTGCTTTCTTGGCTAAAAATGTGTTTTATGGCATAACCTGCTTTCATCTGCTGATTACGTGGGTGGTAAATATCAATGATGCATCTATCCAGAGGCTGAACTGTTGTTGCTAATGGTGTAAACTGTTTCATTAGGCTACTAAGCCAGAAGATATAGCAAACCTACTGGCTGATTAAATTCAGCTCCAACTTTACCCCTCTCTCCCCCTTAACCTTCCCTCAGAAATACCATCTAATATACCCCCCCCCTGCTATCACTAGGGAACAGGTCCTTGAGGCCAAGAACACTGCATCAATGGGTCCAGACAGTATCTCAGTATGCCTTCTAAATAGCATGAAAGTGACCTGCCAGAGCCTCTGGAATTGCTATTTAACTATAGCTTCTAAACAGGCTTTTTGCCACATGAATGGAGAACAGCAAATTCATACCTCTGCACAAAGGTAGGCCGTCTACAGACCCTGGAAACTATAGACCCATAAGTCTCACTAGTCTTGTATGTAAATCCATGAGAAGAATTATCATGGAAATGATCAACAGTGATATAGTAAACCTCCATACACTGGATCCAACCCAGTTTGGTTTCATCAAGGGCATATTATGCCTACTCAACCTGGTAGACTTCTTTGAGAAGATCACCAAAGCAATGGATGAGGGCAAAATGGTTCAAACTGCCTACCTTGACCTGGCTAGGGCATTTGACACAATACCCCACTTGGGCATTGCTGACAAACTCAAAAGGTTGGGTACAAACTCATATGTTACCCAGTGGATAGCCCACTGGCTCAGACAGGACCCATGAAGTTAGAACTGGGCAGCCACCTCTACAAATAGGCCAGTTACAAGTGGAGTCCCTCAGGGATCAGTCCTTGGACCACTCCTTTTTGGCATTTACTTCTCTAAAGTCAAGGCCAATGTCAGTGGTCTCTGGCTGATAAAAATTTGCAGATGATTGCAAATTAGGAGCTGTCATTGAATGTCCAGGAAGGGCTGACAGACTGGTGTCAGAGCCACGGACTAAAACTAAATGCCAAGAAATGCATAATAGTATCCTTCAGAAAGTCATCCACCCCTGGTAACTATCATATTGACAATATACCCCTTAGAGTTGATCCAGCAGTCAGGGGCTTGGGGACATGCATGGATAGTAATCTAGCCTTTGACTATCATGTGTCTACAGTAGTGAGGAAATCCTATGCTGAGCAACTTATAAACAAAGGTATGGCATCTAAGTTCAAGGAAGTCATTGTTCCACTGTATTTAGCATTCAGAAGACCTGTCAACTAGAATACCCCTTTGGTATGTACTTAACTAGGTCCTACCTCTCAACCTCTTAGAGCAAGAAATCTGGACAAAGACATTTATAAAAGTGGGACAAAGGCCCAAAAGTAGGGACAATTTTTAAATATTGCTCTTACAAGCTTAGAAAGTTAGTAGAACAGGTTCTGTATTAGCATGACTTTACTGAAGGGTATGTAGTCGGAAACTCAAATGTCATTATTTTCTAACTTCAGTCTTTAGTGATTTGCCACTAATTTGCCAGAAAACCACAATTTTATGAAAAACAGACAAAAAATATGCGGCAAAAATCTGGACATTCTGGAAAAATTGTGCAGTTTAGAGATATGCCAGGCATATCTAACTACTGGAACGTCCACAGAGGTTCCTCACTAAAAGAATACAGGGTTAAGTAAAATGTCCTATGCAGACTGCCTTAAGGTTCTATCCCTGTCTCTTACATGCTTTTGAGGTGAAAGCTATTCCTGATATGCAGGGCATTGTCAGACCCCACTGTGCTGGACCTCCTGCATATCCACAAAACAAACAGTACCAGAATTACCTGTTCTAAAGACTTAAACCTTACCTGTGATATAAATTAGGTCTGCTGGAGAGACAGGTATGTATCCCAGAGATTACCCAGTCTGTTCAAGTGCTGTGTGCTGCACAAGAATTACCTGTTTCTTCTGCCATATCTACAGCAAAATCATATGCAACTGAATGTACATTGATGTCTTTCCACATGTCAGAGCTTCTTAAGATGGTCTTTTCACAACCAACAAACCTAGTGTCCCACTTGACCGCTTACACCCCGGTAGTCAACTAACCAGACTGCGCCCCCCCTTTTGCAAATTCCTGGATCCGCCACTGAACACAACTGGTAATTTCTCACAAACTAAGTGTGGGTCATTCACTTGACACTGCAACCTCCACCCTCACCCCCAATCTCCACTCTGAGGTACCTGCCCAAGTTCAACCATCTTGTATATGCACTTAATACTGTGGAAGAAATGAATATCTTTCATAAGTACTATACTAATAAAAATGTTCTGGCCTACAAAAATAAAATCCTTTCTTTACAAAAACTGCCTGCATGCCCTTCAACTGGTAATTAAGGTAATGTATTTTGCAAATTAAATTATGTGACAATGCATTTTTTTTTCTTTTGTGTATAAATACATATATTTATATACATGAAGAAATACTTACTTATATGTCTTTACTCATGCATTTACATTTGTATTTATACAGAGAATTATGTTATTGCATAATCATTCCATATATGTGTATACTGATGCAGTTCTGTGTAAGAAATATTTATGCTTTTTTTGCATTATTATAACATTATAGATACATATTTGCAGTTACACATATTTGTTAAGCTGTGGTGGTGCAGCAGTAGCATTGTCGCCTCACAGCAAGGGGTTCTCCCGTTCAATTCTCGGCTGGAGCACCTTCTGTGTGGAGTCTGCATGTCCTCCCCGTGGTCAAGTGGCATTCAAAAGACATGCATGAATGGGCATGCCTTCGTTGAAGGTTGGGCGTCGGGCTGGCATCTTGGCACCATAAAAATCGACTGCCAATCATTAGCGGACAGGAGTTCCGCTGTGGTGACCCCTAACCGGGAAAAGCTGAAAGAAAAACAACAACATTTGCAGTTACACATATTTCTTCTACCAAAATACCTTCAATTATGCAACCTTCCTACAGTTTACTTTTCAAACATAAGTTTAATATAGCCAAAAAAACAAAAAAAAATACTATACTATATATACTATAGATCTCTGGCCTTCTCAGTTACTGCCTTATCAACCCACTAAGCCAGCTGGTCAGGCCTACACTTTTCTAGATTATCATACTTGTGATGGAAGTGGTGGCCAGAGCAGATTATCCCTGTCAAGGATGACAGATATTCATTCATTGCCTATCAGATGTCTACTTTTATCCATTTGGAACCTCTCACACATGCCTGGATCTTATCATGGTATGAATAACTCAGAAGGCGAAGCATTATTTTAGTCTTTTCTTATGACCAGATTAGAGTGAAACTTTGTGCCTTCACAGATGCTGTCATCATTTGAAGTGTCAGTACCAGAATGAACAAAATATGAGCAGGGCTGTGGTTTACAAGTTTAGAACCACTCCCTCTGGGATGTGACATCACCCCAGCCAAAGCCAGTCAACCAACAGGGAAGTGAGACCAGGAACTTTTATTACTGGCATGTCTGGTTTTACCAAAAGTTATTTTTCCACTGCATGGGAATACATTCACATTTCATTTATATGGTGGATAAAAGTCATTAATGACATCATCATTTTTTTTTTCATTTTAGAGTTGCTACTGCTGCCATGCATTGCCTTTGCTACATTTTGGATTATTACACCTGAATGTCATGTTTACATGCCTCATGCAGTATATCAGCAGCATTATTGTTTTTGGGGGCTTGTTTTTCGTAATAATAAATATACCTATAAGTACCAACTTTTAGTAAATACTGAGTGGTTTGAGGTGATAAAGTATGATGTTGGATGGGCAAGGATTATACTTTATGGTAGTGCATACTCATATACAAAATTGACTCCATTTTGCCTTTTCTAAACATTGTCAGCTTTAAGAGCAACTGAGGCTATCCAGACATTGCCATGGCATACTGGAGACTGCTGAGGAGTTCTGTGGACTCCATCATTTTCCCCAGTGCATTCACATGAACCTGAAGCTACATTCATGACTAGCTGAGACCTGACTACATAAATAAGTTGCCGTACACATTTACGTATTACTGCAATTCAGAGCAATAAATGTAGAAAGGCCTAATATGCATACAAAATGCTAAATAACCTTGAACTTACATGAATAAGTTCAACACCACCATATTAAATTTTGATTACTCAAATTAAGTGGCAAATACATTAGAAAACTGCAGACTTTTTAAAGTAGGAGAAAATAAGAGAAATGTTGCAAATTAATATGAAACAGTTAAAAAAATATTAAGATTATTGACTTCACTTCAAGAAATGTTTTCTTTTACTCATAGGCATAACAAGCTGACATTTTTAAATGGAAAATCATTATGCCAGCAGTGGAAATGATTGGAGATAACTGAGAAAATCATTTGCTTTGGTGTCATTTAATGATTATACATACATGGTAGAAATGACTGCAGTGGTGGTGCTGCGGTAGCGTTGTCGCCTCACAGTAAGACGTTGTCCTGTTCAATTCTCAGCTTCTGTGTGGAGACATGCGTGAATGGGCGTACCTTCATTGAAGATTGTGAGTCAGGGCCGGCAACTCGGCATGTAAAAATCTATTGCCAATCATTAGCGATCCGGAGTCCAACTGTGGCGACCCCTAACCGGGAAAAGCCGAAAGACACAACAACATACATGGCAGAAATGTAGTGATTTAGCTGTGAAGTACTGAAGTGGCAAGAATGTTTGTTGGCTCACTGGGAGATTTCTGAGGGTCACTTATGAATGAAAAATGACAGTACTGATTACAAGAAAGTGATAGCGGCTAAGGAAATGGTGGATGTGTTAACAAACTGCTTTCTTTGCTATTGTGAATACATTCATGATAGTGCAAACATAACTTCAGTATAACTTTAGTTGGCTGGACTGAGACTCTGTATGTGTATATAATTATGGGGTTTGTGTCACCTAATTTTTTTCTGAAGAAGGCAGGCATGCTTCCTTTGTTGTGTTATTTGACTGATAATTGTTTCAAAACTATTTTTGTGTATGATTGTGGCATATTTTTATGTATAGTAATGATGCAAAACAAGTAGTCAAGACAAGGAAAGGACAACTTCAGCCCTGAGGAAAACTGCATCTTTATGCCAGCCCTTTTGGGCATATGGCAAATGTCTGTTTTATAAAGGGGGACCCAAGCAAGCTGAGAGGGCAAAAGCCTAGAATTAAGTTGAAATGGACATTAATGCAGTCAGTAGAAGGAACTGCACAATAACACAGTGCAAGAAGAGTTCTGTGTTATTGATATCTGTTGCACTCAACCGACTTTACCTACTGAGTCCCTTTTCAATACCTTGACCTCCTGACCAACACATTCAGCCACCCAGTCTAGGACATACCTGTTTACATTTCTCTCATTTAAACATATTCCTCTATCTCCTCACATTCCCACCAGTCTCAGCACTCTCACTCCACCCACTCTAGCCCCACACAACCACCCACTCTTCTCTTCACTTCCCTATCTATCTACCCACTGCTCTGCTCTCCTTTTTGGTAACATTTCCTTCTTCTCATTCCAGTCCAGCTCTCAAGAGTCCAGCTCGCAAGCCCAGTCAACCAGGAACAACACTCTAAACCTATCTCCCTCCAGCCTGGACAAATAAAGAATCTATTGAATAACCGAACCTCTGCTGTGTTACTTAGTACACATGTAAGCTAGTGTTTTCCTTCATCTCTTCCTTACCTGTGTAAATTGTATTTCAATCTGCCATAAACTAAAGCATTTCCCGATAGCATGCACACTTGCTGAAACCCTATCCACCACTATTCCCAAACTGTACTGCCTGTATTTTACCATTAGGTGGCAGCAAACATACACTCCTCCCTGTAGCTCAGCCCAATCACCCTTCCCAACCCACATGTACCCTACTAAACCCTGGCCCCCAGCTGCTCCAGCTGAACAAGATAACACCTCTCCTCATACAACTGCAGTAGCCTAGCTTCACTTGCATAGCTGCTACAGACGATGTAATCACCCTATTTTTATCCTATAGTCTTAAGCTTTGTAGAATCAACCCTATCTCCTGCTTTTAGACTTCACTACCTCTAGTTAATGTAAGAAATAACAATTACTCCCACAGGAACTGTTCCCTCTTTCCCTTTGACCAACCACCATCCTCAGTCAAAATCAGTATTCACTGATAGACTCACACTCACCTCTGCTGGGGCTGTAATCCACTCCTTTCACCCTGCGGGCTCACTCCGCTCCCCTACCCTGCCCCCAATTCCCACATCCCCCCATTACATGTACATTTATCTCAATCCCCACCACGCCCATTACTCCAATCAACCTATCAGGCTTAACCACTCCCCCCGACACATTATTTCTCATCAAGCACTCCACCCAACACTACACTGTGACCACTCCCCTAGATCTTGTCCTACTCCTAACAACCACTATTACCTCACTTAACTATCTTACTTATCTCACTCAACTACCCTGCCCCAACCACACACACCCTACACACTCCACATCTACCATACAACCTGCCTGCACACCACCCTTCACCTCCATAGCACCTAATCTTTACCCTCTCAACCCAACCTTACTTTTCAAACATAGGATACTACCTATCCTTCACTCGCACTACACACCCCAAAACCCAGACTCCACCAAATCTCTCCCATTCCTTCACTCACACTCATACTCCTCAATCATATTAAACCACATCACACTCATCCTCCTTCAGATCACCCTATCACTCTCCAGTGACATTCACCCCAACCCTGGGCCCACACCACCAACTCTCACCCCCAGCTCCCATCACGCGTACACTCACACCCATAAATCAATACATCTGGCCACACTCAATGCCCAAAGCCTAAGAAATAAAATTCCTAATCTCCATGCATGGCATCACCATAACCATCCAGACATTACCACCATCTCAGAAATCTGGCTTAAACCCTCCATAAAAGACAGCAAAATTCTCTCACCTGGCTACCAAATAATATGCATTGATAGACCAAACAAAAAAGGAGGAGGTGTTGCTATAATCTTCTCATCCACCAATACCTTAACTCCTTACACCAGTCCAGTCCCTAATTTTGGCCACGCTGAAATAACAATTGCTCTGCTAAAACTGAGCAATCACAATTCCATATGCATATCTGCCCTATATAAACCCCTGATAATAACAACCCAATACTTGTACACATCCTCTCCTGGTTTTCTTCCAACATAAAAATGAAACCTCCATCCTAGGTGACACTAACATAAACTGGGCCTCAGTAAATACACTAGCCCCATCTCAATCACTCAACCTCTTTAATTTCTCCCAACTTGTAAACTCCCCTACCAGACCAAGATAAGATGGGTCCACTGGCACTATCATCGACTAGATCCTTACATCCCATCCCAACCTTATCTCTAACTCTGGAACCCTTCCAGACCCCCCCACAATGACCACCTTCCCACCTTTGCTGACCGTCATCCCTGCCCTCTTCAGCAACAACACCATTATATACATACACGCAATTGCTCCAACTTCAACCCTCAAACTTTTTTCCAAATGTCTAAGACTTAGGTTCATAGGTTCATACTAGGCTATCTGCCCTGGGACAATTACAAGTCTAGCCCGATTTTGTTTGGCTTACGCCACCCCTTGATTTGAGTATACTGTGCCCTTTTTAAGGTTTAGTTTACTGTGCCTCTGTCTAATAGTGACACGGAAGTAATCCCCGGGACAAACCTACGATCCCCCATCCACTCATCAAGATTCTTCTTGAAGAGATTCAGTGAGGTGCTCTGCCTAACATGAATTGGAATTTTATTCCAGAGTGAAGAGAGCCTCTGGGTTATGAATCTGTCCCTCCAGCAAGTTCTATTTATTTCTGTGCTGAGGTTCAAGTCCCTCGAGCGTGTGGCTCTAAGGGATTTAGATTTACTGAGGTGGAGCATGTCCATTAATTCTGGATTGGACATAGCTTTATATGTCAGGCATAGATCGCCTCGAAGTAGGCGGTATGCAACTGAGTAGAGCTGGAGTTTTTAACCGAGCAGCATATGGCATCTGCTTGAGTCCCTTGATCCTCTTGGTGAGGTACTTTTGGGGTCTTTCTAATTGCTGCAGGTGTCGGGTAAGGTACATACCAAAAGGGGCATTGTATTCTATGATGGGCCTGATGAGGGATGAATAAAGGGCACGATTACCTCTCTTGATCTAGATGTGAATCCTTTCATGATGAGGTGGGCTATGTAGAAGGTCTTTCTAACCACTTTGGCAATGTGGTTGTCAAAGGAGAGATTGCTATCAACTTGGGTCCCCAGATCCCTAATTACTTTCTCTGTACTTAATGGGTTACCGCCTATGTGGTAATTTGTGGGCACATTGTTTTTGCCAAAGGGTATGATTATACACTTTTTGGCATTTAGCTTTAGACCATGGCTCTGGCACCAGTTATCTGTCTCTGTGAGACCTTTTTGAAGGATGTTTGTGTCAGCTGGAGAGTCGATTATGGTGCCCAGTTTGCAGTCATCTGCGAACTTGGTGAGCCATAGTCCTCCCACGTTGGCCTGTACCTTGGAAAAGTATATACCGAACAAGAGCGGTCCCAGGACAGAACCTTGTGGGATGCCACTTGTGACCGGTTTCGAGTCTGACATGTCTCCAGCAACTCTCACTCTGTGGGTTCTGTCTTTGAGCCAGTTTGCGACCCATCTTGTGACATAGGGGTTTATATTTAAGCTGGATAGCTTATCTATGATGCCCGAGTGGGGTATTGTATCAAATGCCTTTGCTAGGTCCAGATAGGCTGTGTGGACTAGCTTCCCTTCATCTATGGCTTTGGTGACTGTTTCAAAGAAGTCGACCAGGTTCAAAAGGCAGGATCTGCCCTTGACGAAGCCAAATTGGGTAGGATCTAGTGTCTGTAGGTCCCCAATGTCTTTGTTTATGAGCTCCATGATGATCCTCTCCATAGCCTTGCAGACTAGGCTAGTCAGGCTTATGGGGCGATAGTTTCCAGGGTCCGTAGAGGCTCCACCTTTGTGGAGTGGGACCACTGTTGTTGTACGCCATTCTGTGGGCACATATCCTGTAGTGAGGCTGAGATTGTACAGCTGTTTTATTTGAGGGATTAGTTCTTCTTGGAGTTCATGTAGGACGCAACCCGGGACGCCATCTGGTCCCATGGAAGCAGTGTTTTTTGCTTTGGAGAGGGCAGCCTTCACCTGAGCATCAGAGATGTTTGGGAGGCAGCCCTCTGCTGGGATAGATACTTGCTCTTTTGGGGAAGGGGTGGAGAAGTTTGCACTGAACCTGTCTGCCAGGATATTGGCGATGTCTATGGGTTCAGTGTATTTTTTGTCATTTAGAATCAACTCAGAACAAGTCTGGGAGTTGCATCCCAGGTTCCTAACATAACTGAAAAAAGCCTTATGATTGTCTTTAGTGTCCTGTGCAATTTTTCTCTCGAAGCTGGCCTTGGAGGATTTTATGAGGGATTATAATTTTTTGCTAGTACTGATCAGAGCTGCCTTCCCTATTAGGGATTTTGCTCTATCATGTAGTAGCTTCCTCCTTCTGTTGTACAGTTTATTTATGGCTGGGGTCCACCAGACTGGACGCCTGCCTTTGGATGATTGGGTCTTGGTTTTGTTTGGGATAGCATGTTCCATGCATTCCTGGAGATGTCCGTAGAATGCATTTATATAGGATTCTGCAGTTTGGGCCGTAGTTTCCACTGGCCCTGGGGCCTTGAAAGATTCCACTTCAGTTTTGAGAAGTGAGAAGTTCGCTTTTGAGAAGTTTTTCACTGTGGTTTTCTGGGCTGGGGGTGGGGTCAGGACGTGGATATCCAGTGAAATTAATTTATGGTCTGATCTTACCAATGAGGGATATACTTCTGGTGTGGAGCATAGAGTACCCATGTTGGTAATGATCAGGTCTAGTATATTATCCCCTCTTGTGGGAGTGGTGACTAGTTGTTCCATAGCATTTGAGTTTATAATTTCCAGAAACCTTTGGGCTAATGTGCTGGGGCTTGAGTAGTGCTCCCAGTCTATGTTTGGATAGTTGAAGTCACCCAATATAATGGTGTTCGGAGAGATCTTCATGTTCTCCAATGTTTTCAGGAAAGCCGAGTGGGATTCCCGACATTGAGAGGGTGGTCTGTAGGATGCTATAAACTGAAAAGCAGTCTTGCCCACTGTTAGTTGCACATGGATGATCTCCGATACTTTGTGCAATGCCACTAACCTGGAGGTGTGGATATCCTTGATAAATATGGAAACTCCCCCTCCTTTTGTGGTTCGGTCCGGGTTTTGGGGCCGAAAAGCATGATATGAGGTATAACCTGGTAGTGATGGAGTGCTCTCTGGAGCCTTGAACCAGGTTTCTGTCACTGCACAGCTATCAATGTTCTCCATACTGAGGAGAGCTTCGAGTGCGTGCATCTTGAGGTAAGACTTCTGGCGTTTAGCAGCATTACCCTTAGTTTCTTGTTCCTTGTGCTGTCTATGGAGGTGGGTTTGACTTTTGAGCCTTGCCTAAAAAAGGCACAATGGGGGTGGCAAAAGCCTTTGCCAATATCCGAAAGCCCAGTGGTGACAGGTGCAAGCCATCCCTAGCGAAGCAAAGTGGCTTGTCGAGCATGTCATCCCAGGCTGACAGACACTGGATCCCCTTTGAATGACACCAAAATTTTAGCCAATTGTTAAAATTTATCATTTTGTCTTTATACTGTGGCATCATTCTAGGTGAGGGTAAGATGCTGCTCAAGGTCAGGGTCATACCGGCCTGGGCTACATGATCAAAGAGCTCCTCTATGTCTTTTTTCATGTAGTCCAGGGAGGTACATCTCAGGTCATTCACACCAGCATGGACAATGATGGAGTCATATTTGTATTTGCTTTGGAGTGACCTGAGTGCTTGCGTTATGTGGCGGATCCTAGCGCCCGACAGGCAGCTCACTGTGACCTTCTCTTTGTTCAGCCTGGTGAGCGGGACATCAGTGTGTCTGACAATAGAGTCACCTATTACAAGAGTATCAGGTGTGTTATTCAGCCTTAAGGGCTGTGGCTGCTTGGCACACTGATTTTGTGGGCTATGTGTTGTGCGTGTTTTGTTTTGGGGTAGCGTTTGCTTGGATGTCTGCTTTGGAGGTCTCTGTTACTTAGGTAGATTTTTATTTAGAGCCTCTGAGTATGTTTTTGTGTATTTATGCGTTTGGTTCACAAATGTGGTGGGACTATGTGATACTGGAATTGTGTTGTGTGAGGTTACCTTCTCCTCCTGACTGGATTCACCAGTTTTGAGATGAGAGAGCTCAGCCTCCAGTTTGGCTATATAGTTGCATCTCTCACATATATTTGAACTTGTTTGGAGGAGGAGAGGGTTGTCCGTGTACATGAGACAGTTGTAACATTGCCACAAAATTCCCAGATTCACCAGCTGGACTGGAGAGGAAACCATTGACTGACCTTTGGACATGCTAGAGTAATATAGGGAAACTGAATTAAGACGGACCAATAGGGGTCAAGGTAATCGTAGAGAGTATAAGAGTAAGTAGTGCTTATGGTTTAATAGTGCTAACTTGTAAGATTACTTATTTGGACCAGTGAAGGGCCTTAGAATGAGAATATGGTGTTTAATTTGAGAGATAGAGCAGTTCTAAGGGAAAAAGTGAAGAGCAGACTTTGTGGAACCAGGAATAGTTTAAACCCAATTAGAGTGTGCTGCCCGTTGTTGCACTATGCACAACAACGTGCAAAACCGCACAAAAGAGGGTTTTAAGAGAGGGAGATCAAGGAGTTTGGAATTGACCCAAAATGGCCAATAAAACTACAGTTTCAAGGCAGTAACCACTCCCACAGGGGCAGGCAGGCTGCTCAATGTTTATCACTGCCACTGATGAACAGAGAGACTTCCCTTTAGCCCAAGCAAAAAATGGCCTCCAAGAAACTTACAAACAGTTGAACAGCAAGCCTGTAACTGAACTTTTTTAAATCTCAGAAAAGTGGAAAAAAAGCAAGATTTTTTTTTTTGTTTTGTTTTTTTTTAAAGATAGCAGAGGTTCACAAGTATCAACAAGTTATAACTGTGCAGTAAATGACCCCACACTTGAGTGCTAGGCCAGAGACAGATAAAATGCAAGTTTTAAGAAAAAAACGATTTTAAAAATAAGTGCAAACAGGAAATTCAGTAAACAGCTCTAGGTTGTGTTCTAAATACAGTTACCAATGCAGAAATCAAGTTTAACAAGCCAGAAAATGCTCGAAGTAGGCGGCTATGCAGAAAAACTTAGCAAATAATCTGAAGAAAAATACTTAAAATTTCAAAAGTGGCTCCTTTCTTCTCTCAGCATTTTCTCCCCTTGGTGGGTGCTTCCCCAACAGCCAACAAGTCTGAAAAGATGCCAAAACCACAAGGCAATCTGGTTTTAAGAGAGGGAGATCAAGAAGTTTGGTATTGACCCAAAATGGCCAATAAAACTACAGTTTCAAGGCAGTAACCACTCCCACAGGGGCAGGCAGGATGCTCAATGTTTATCACTGCCACTGATGAACAGAGAGACTTCCCTTTAGCCCAAGCAAAAAATGGCCTCCAAGAAACTTACAAACAGTTCAGAACAGCAAGCCTGTAACTGAACTTTTTTAAATCTCAGAAAAGTGGGAAAAAAGCAAGATTTTTTTTTGTTTTTTTGTTTTTTTTTTTAAAGATAGCGGAGGTTCACAAGTATCAACAAGTTATAACAGTGCAGTAAATGACCCCACACTTGAGTGCTAGGCCAGAGACAGATAAAATGCAAGTTTTAAGAAAAGAACGATTTTAAAAATAAGTGCAAACAGGAAATTCAGTAAACAGCTCTAGGTTGTGTTCTAAATACAGTTACCAATGCAGAAATCAAGTTTAACAAGCCAGAAAATGCTCAAAGTAGGCGGCTATGCGGAAAAACTTAGCAAATAATTACTGACCAGTCCCCCCTAAGAACCCTAACCCTCGACAATGCCACCACCTACTTCAGTGATGTATTCATAAACACTCTCAGCAACCATGCCCACATATGAACCAAATGAATCAGAGCCAATGCCTCCCCCTGGCTATCAAAAGAAACCAAACTTCTCATGCTACAAAGAGATAAAACCTGGAAACTATATTAAAAAACTAATTACCAGACTACCTTCTTGAATTCAAACAACTTCGTAACTCTGTAAAAAAAAACTTATAATCAGAGATTGTAAATTATACTATTTCAAACTTCAAACCAAACACTCTACCAGCCCTAGAAAGTTCAGAGCCTTTATCACCTCCCTCCTCCACCCTGGTAACAAAGAGAGCCCCTGCCCAAACCCAAACCTTACTGACCTGGAAATTGCCACTCAATTTAACTCCTTCTTCATAGATTGCATAGCCAAACTATCCTTCTCTTTTCCTCACCCCCCCAAACATCAGCTTCTTCACCCCATCCAAGTCCACTCACCCCACCAACCCCTCTCCCCTTTTAACCTTAAACCCATCCCCACAGGTACTATAAAAAAGCCAATACGCCAACTAAAACCTAGCAGGAATTCACCTGACAATCTCCCAGCAACCTTCCTAAAACTCTCTGCTGACAATATAGCCCTTCCCATTTCCATATTAATCAACAGATCCATCCAAGAAGCATATGTTCCATCCATCTGATGCCAAGCATGTATCGTCCCACTACATAAAGTAGGCAAAAACACTGACACCTCCAACTTTAGACTATAGCTATCCTTTCCCCTATTTCGAAATTCCTAGAGAAATGTGTCCAAACCCAGCTCATGTCATACCTTACCCAAAACAATTTTCTCACCCACACTCAACACAGCTTCTGCCCTGGCCACAGTACCATGACTGCCCTCCTATCCTTTCTCGAAACCATAAATCAAGCTTGTGACTCTGGCAAACTAGTAACTTCCCTGTTCCTAGATCTATGCAAAGCTTTTGACACCATCTCCCACCCTCTACTCTTAACTCAGCTTGCATTTCGCAACCTCTCCTCCACTGCCTTAGCCTGGTTCTCAAGCTATCTCTCTGAACATCAACAAGCCGCTCAGTGGAAATCCTCAACCTCCACCTTTCAACACACCCCCACCGGGGTCCCACAAGGTTCTGTTCTAGGTCCACTGCTCTTCAATATGTTTATTAACAATCTTCACTTTGCCATCCCTGACTCATCAATAATCCAATATGCAGAAGACTCAACTATCATCTGCACTGCTTACACCCTCTCTGACCTACTCCTAAAAACTCAGTTAGCTTTCTCTAAAACAGAATCTTGGATGAAATATAACCATCTTGCCCTAAATGCTAACAAAACAAAACTGATTACCTCTTCCCCTTCTAGAAACTCCATAATAGACAAAAACTCTTTCTCAATACTTAATAGCGATAACATCCCAATAGAAATTGTATCCAATGCCAAACTCCTTGGCATCATCATTGATGAGCATCTTAAATTTGACATACATATTCAATCCACCATTTAAAAAAAACACCAGAAAATAGGACTTCTTTACAGAGGCACAACAGCTACCTCTCCCCTTCCACCAGAAAAACCCTAGTATCTACCTACCTTCTCCCCTGACTTATGTATGGTGCCACACTATTAAGCAATCTGAAACTAGGTCTATGATCCAAGCTCGAATTATGCTATAATAAAATAAACAAATTTGCTACAAACTCAAAAAACACCTCCCACCACTGCCACTCTCTCCACACCCTTCAGTTGCTCGAACTTCCCAATTACCTGACCTTGCTTAAACTCACTATTGCCCATAAGCTCATCCATAAACCTGCTAACTCCCCACCCTCTCTGCCACACTAACCCCCTACATCCCTAATAGCTCACTCAGATCAGAAAACCAAAACCTCCTACAGATCCACAAACCATCATGATCCCCAGGCCACCTCCTACTGTCCTACTCCATTTCCAAACTATGGAATTCTCTCCCTCCCACTCTTCAAAATACCCAAGACCCCACTAAATTCAAAACTCTTTTGTTCTCCTATCTTACTACTAAATGGATATGCACACCCCACTCCCCAACTTAATTTCCCCCTCTAGTCACTAATCCTCTCCTCTCTCACTGCTACTACTACTTCTTCACCCTTATTGTGTCAGTCCCCTAACTTACCAAAAAAAATGTGATTTAATACTTTTATCATTTGTCTGCATCAAATATGCCATGTTATTGTATTGTATACTGTATTTTCTCTGTGAAGTTACTTTATGTTACCTCACTATTATTTTGTACACTGCATATTCTCACATTTGATTGTATATTCTATTTCTCGGTAACTGTACACTGGAGCTTTTCTCCCCGGGCTTCCACTGAAAACAGGCTCTTCGTGGCCAGTGGACTTCCCCGGTTATCAAACCAAAATAAATAAAATAAATAAATAAATGAATAAATAAATAAATAAGAAGAGGACAAATGATATGGTACAACATGCTACAGCCAAGACAAGGCAGAATGCATGTGCCCATAACAGGAAATGGGGGGGCTCCAAAACGTCTTCCTTTAATACCAGATAATGATTATTTCCTCTCGATTTATGGTGATGACTGAAACACAGAAGACGCTGGGACAGGAATAATCAGAGGGGGTTGGACATTGGCTAGTACTATCATCTGTAGCAGCAGCAACAGCAGTTTGCTCAGGGAGATTGCTTTAAAAATGACATATATTTATAGAGAGAATTGAATGCTGACATCAAATAATTATATTAAATACCTGACAATTACTACTAAGAGGTGAATCTTCTGCATCCGCTCAGAATAGCAATGAAGGTACTGTGCATGATGAGTGTCCCACATGTCCTTACTCAGCATATACTCATCCCTACAAGCTCTCTTTTTTAAGAACATTTTTATTAATTTACCACATTTACAATATATACACAGAAAGGAAGAAATTCAACATCCCAAACTGGCATAAAATGTTAGGAATGCATTAAATTATCAAGGTAATCTTATACAATTAACACATTAGGAAACTTGATATTTCAATAGTAACATTTTAAAGCTATCCCAACCACTGAAAATCTTAGTATGATTTATACATCTTATTCTGATCACTTCTTTTTTTTCAGTTTTACGTAGTATTGCTGTTAAATTTAAAAATTCTTTGAACGTAGGAACTGGGTTTGAATCCCAGTTTTTTGTAACAACTTTTATAGCAACTGCCAAAAGACTCCAAAATATTTGTGTTTGGCTTTTACAGATAGAGAAAGTGGAACATTCATTAGTATTATTGATCTAGTTAAAGAACAAATATCCTATGTATATATTTTCAAATAAAAACATTCCGGTATAAGCATGAAGATGTTTGGCTACTAATTTAAGTAACAAAGCTTTATTCTTACCACCTACTGAGTCACTCAATCCACTACTATCTAAAAAGTTCCAAAATCTGACATCAAATTATTATTATTTATAATTAGGAAGAAACAAAAACACTCCAAACTAAGAAGAAACATAGCAGGATCCACAACAAATAGTGAAAATAACATATGACTAGCCTTCAAACAGTTCCACACCCAATATCAGAGAACGTAACAGCAAACCATACTGCAAAGAAGTAAAATCCAAGAATTTTTATTATTATATTATTTATAATTAGCTTCCTTTGTAGGTCAATTTACCTTTGATGACAGCATTCATATATTCATATAATGGGGAAATAGTGTTGCATTCCTCTTCACTCATGTTATTTACAAATTCATTTCAGACTGACTGTTAATATCAACTGGTTAACAGATTCATCCAACTTATAATCATTCATTAAATATTCTGGTGACTTGGTTTTTCCTTTTTCAATACAATTAGACCATAATATTAATCCATTCCTTGTTATCAGTTCATTTGAACATTGTTCTAAGTTTCCTTAAATCAAGAGGTGTGTGCAATAGGAAAGCACAACATTTTTTTTATTTTGATAGTAATAACATATTTCTTAACTTCTTAAGACCAATTTCACATATGCAGAATTTAAAGATCGAAATAAATTTCCTTCTAAAGTAAGTTTCATTAACCAGATGAAAGGATTGTTACATATTTCTAAATTATCATATTTGATAAACTTATAAGAATTTAGTATAACCTGCTCCTGAATGGTTTTCCACTGATTAGTGGAAGTTGAGTCTATGCAGAGTATAATATAGTTAAAGTTTGCAGCAATAGAATATGATTCTACATCTGGGAAGATAATAACACCATACTCCAATAATCTTATACGGTTTCTATATGCAATTCTCAGTTTTTTGGAATACCATAAAATGAAGTTAACATTTTTTTTTTCATTTTCTTTATTTTTTTTGGACAGTTATTAAAGCTATTGAATGCAATATATATATATATATATATATATATATATATATATATATATATATATATATATATACACACACACACACACACACACACACACACACACACACACACACACACATACAAACACACACACATACAAACACACACACACACACACACATATATATATATATATATATATATATATATATATATATATATATATAGTAAACAAAGAATAAAAAATGTATACAAAGAATAAAAAGAATAAAAACATGGCTACTAGAGGGGGATAAAGTAAAATATAAAACCACAGGATAGCAAATGTTATCACAACCACCACGGAAAAGCACAAGTTCTTAAAACCAAAAATGCAATACATGAATAACTAAAAACTGGTGTTAAAACTAAAAGATGAGCACTTTTAGGTACATAGCTGCACCCTTCATCAGATCTAGTAACTTCTCCTCCGTGTAAGACTTTAAAAGTCAGCATGAACTAATCACAGTTCAGTGTTTCAATCTCTGCCCTCTCAGGGCAGATTGGAGAGGAAGACATGGGTTAAGGCCAGGAGGTGTGTCTGCACATAAGTTGCCAGTCCAGTGCATCTCAGCTGTTTCTGTTCTTAAACAGATATCACCATCCCTTGGATCTACTAATATAACTTGTAACACTGAAAAGAGAAAATTATGAGCAGCATTTAAAGCAATATGTTTCATTAGAGGATTCTTCATCTTTCAAGCGTATGTCACTTTTGTGCTTAGAAATCCTTAGAATCTGTATAAAGATGAATTTTAGATTGACACTCCTTGTTAATTGAGAATCCATCATTTTTTTTCATTGCTTCTTATACTATTATCTAAGGGTTTGAGAACTAATGCAAACAGTAGAGGGGGCAAGGGACACCATTATTTTGTGCCTTTATTTAAAGTGAGTCCTTGAGAAATATAAGGTCCAGTTTTAACATATACTGTGGTGTCTCTATAGAGCTTTTTTAATATTCCAATAAATTGTTCTGGAAATGCAAATGTTTCTAAAGTTTTGAACAAGTAGTTCCAATCCACAGAATCAAAAGCTCTCTTGATAGCTAAGCTAATTAGGGACAATTTACTGTTCACTCCTTTTGCTACATCTGAGACAGTTACTACCCTTTTTATATTATTATACATTAATCTACTGACTATAAATCATGTTTGATCTTTATTAATTAATTTGTCTACTATATGTCTTAATCTTGTAGCAAAGATGGAAGTAAATATTTTATAGTCCAAATTTAGTAATGAAATAGGTCTATATAAGAAAACTAACTGATTTTTATTTCCTTGTTTAATTATAGGTCAGATTACAGAAACTTTCCATGAGGGAGGAAGTATTGTGCCATGCTGAATTATCCTGAAAATGACACTCAGTAATTCTAAAATATTTAATGGAACCAAACTGTATAATTCCATACTTAAACCAAGAATTCAGCATGGGACAATGTTTGCTACAAGATTAAGAAATATAGTAGACAACCCATGTGCATAAGAATAATGAGTAAATGTTGATTATTTAGCATAGCGTTACTCGCTGTGATCTTAACCAGTTGCGCACCTATCTTGTGCTCCAGTAAACGGATAGCACTATAAAACATTAAATAAGAGGGAGTTTTTCCTCCTTAGCAGCTACTCTACTTGCTATCCAGTGAGGTTTAATTATAAATTGCTTACAGCCTACTTTTAATGTGCTCAGGCACAGAACGCTGTACTCTATCACCTATCTCAACTATCGGATACTTTTCCCAGGCAAAAAACATGGGTTTTTTGCTATCAGGACTATTTTTATTGACCTGCTTGCTGCAACTGGTTCATACAATTAATTGGAAGCTGTGTTCTGTAAAGCTTAACTTAGTATGTCTGATGTGAAACGTACTTGCTGACATTACTGTAGTTTTAGCCTGTGCAAATTACCTAGCTATATAAAATTACCCTACCGTCTTTACCACATTTTTTCTGATTGATGTTTATCTATCTAGTTGTTTTTGAAATGGTTTAAGCTTATATTCTGGGTATTATGGGCTCCAGTCCACAGGAAATGTTCTACTGAATATAGCATTTACATGACTGTGAAGGTTGTACCAACTGTTAACCTGCTCGGTTTAATTTCTTTATCTTTATCTAAGCTTTTATAGTAATTATGAATTATTTGAAGGCGACTGTAGTAGGCAAATGCTTTTTCTATGTGCCACACAATTAGATGTTCAGGAGTCTATATGTTGCTTACCTGTGTTTAAACTGCACTGCTTCTTATACTCCACTCAGCTATTGACTTGCACTCCTCCTCAACATTTCAACTCCCACAGCTTATAAGCCTTGTGCTGAGAGACAGGCTATCCCCCTATCAGCAACCTTGCAAGATAAAAGAAATCCCAACTGAAATGAAGGGAATACCCACCCTGTAAGCCCTACGTGAACTACCTAGATGTACTTCGCTCAGCCTCACAGTGTAGGTGATAACCTACAGTTTTTTTAGAAATGTAACTATAAAATTGTGAGTGCTTTTGGTAGAACTATTTATAAGGGCCAGCACACCCGCGGACCTACCCCCGAGGCCGTCCATCCCTTTCTTACTTTTCCTCCTTACCTCCTAACTAGCTTAGTGAATTTAGTGTAATTCCCTACATAGATCACTAGAGGGCAGCAGAACATAAGGCATATAACGCTGTATTTTACTGCTAGCCGAACTCCACTAGCTCTGCAGAACAGCCATTCTCAGTTATCCCTGTTAGTACTTTACTTCTAGAAATTACCCCCCACCCCCAGAAAGACATTAAAATGAATTAACCTTTTAGTCATAAATATAGATAATGTAGACAGCTTATTCTACTGTCACTACTACTCCTGCTATAGGACTCTTTAATAATACCTTCTCCCCTACACACCTAGACCAAAAGCTCACCCTTTTTATGTCTTAAGATAAGTAGATACAGAAAGTGCCTCTTACCTACCCAAAGCCTTGTAGAACACAGTCTCATTGTATAACTGATTACCTCTCAGCTTCTCTCAGCCCTGACCCACTCTGTTCGCCCTGTGGGCTCACTCCGCTCCCCTACCCTACCCCCAATTCCCACCACACCAGTGGCCCTAGACTTATACTTCCTTAGCCACACCCTCTCTCCCACCCTTCCAATCCTATGCTTACACTAGTCTATATTATTTAACCACACCCCTCCTATCTACCTTTCTCCATACCCTCTGCATCCAGTACCCCCTCTTACAATACTTACTCTTATATCATTACCTTTACCACTCCTTTCTCTCAAAGGACCCTACAAAACCCATACATAATTTTGTGTTATCTAAGCCCAGTTATTACTGTAGCAGTATAGGTAACCCTAACAATATGTATACAATAACAAAACCCTTACTAACTAAATTAATACTCATAACTACTCTCATACCTGTCCTCACCATTGCTTATTTCCTCACCTCCATTGAAAAATTGAATTATTACCACTTTAGCTACACCCCTAAACAAACATCTACTCATAATTATACCCTTACCCATTTTCTAACAAATACCACATCCACTCCTTGCTACCTGCTAGCCAAGTACCATCGACTCACACATATCAAATTCAATAACACCACTGTAAGGAAGCTGAAATATCTAACCAGCTTCATTAACTACCCAGTTTCTGGCCTAAAAACACCCACCTTAAAAGAAGGTGACATCCACCCTAACCCAGGCCCAACTAATGTCCCCACTTTATTAACTCATTCTACCACTCCCTCCACCCTAACAACTCAAACCAGTCTCTCTAATTCCTTACTTATAGGTCATCTCAATATCCGCAGTATTAATAACAAAATTGCCCTGCTCCACGTCCTCCTTGATATACATTCCTTTGATATCTTCTGTCTCACTGAAACCTGGTTAAAACCGGGAACTAAAGATAATGAAATAATTCCCCCAGGTTATAATATATTGAGACTCGACCGCATAAAATGCAGGGGAGGGGGAGTAGCACTATTGTTTAAATCCATGCTACAGATCTACTCGATACCTTATAACCCACCTTAAGATAGTAAGGCCGAAGTCCTTATCTCCTGACTTCAACTTAACCCTAGCAAAGCCCTATACATCATCTGTATCTACCTACCTCCTGGTAATAATAGTACTACAATAGAGGACATTCTAAGCTGGTTATCTACTACTTACCCACAAGAAACCATTATACTAGGTGTCTTTAATACAGACTGGAAATGTGTAAATACAGATAACCTTCATCACTCATTACTCTTCATGGCTTTAGTCAAACAATTACCACCACCACTAGACTTAACAAACCTAACAACAAAGAGAGTATCTTAGATTGTATACTTATTAATAAACAGCAACAAATCTACAAGGTAGGAACTCTACCAGATGACTTAAATGATCATATGTTAACTTACATTATAAGACAAAAGAATGACATCCCTAACAACCCCTCTTATAGGATCTCATGAACCAAGAAACACTTTAAGCCTGTAGTTTTCCAAAATGAACTTTATGCCTGTAACTGGAACCCACTAAAGACTCTCCCTCTTGAGGAGGCTGTTAAATATTTTAACTCTAAATTCTTAACTATCCTTGATAAGCATGCACCTAAACGGTCCATCAGAACAAAGTCCAAACCAGCTCCCTGGCTCTCAAAATATACTAGACAACAGATATTGCTTAGGAATAACTCTTGGGCCAAGTGGAGAGCATCCAAAACATCTCTGAGCATCAAACATTTTAGAAATATTACAAAAAAAGCAATACTCACTGATAAAAAAAACTACAATTGTAAACTACAGCAGTCACACCATAACTATCCACAAAAGTTCTGGTCTAGCTTAAATAGACTCCTACACCCAGGGCACTCTAGCACACTGCACCCTCTAGGGGCTGATAACAATTCCTCCCATCAAACTGCCAATGCCTTTAATACCTTCTTCACAGACACCATAAAATCTCTAGCCTGCCAACTTTCAACAAACAACTCTAATATCCCTACCTCTTTACCTGATACTCTCCCTACATTCCAGATACAACCCATTGCTACCGCGTACATCCAACAACATATCCAAAAACTTAAGCCATGTATACCCTCTGCTGACCAAGTACCATCTGAATACCTGCAAAAAGCAGCTAAAGCAGTTGCTTATCCTGTATCCATACTTATAAACAGAACCATAAAAGAAAGAACCATTCCTGATATCTGGAAAATCTCCCACATTACCCCTTACACAAAGGTGGTAACTCCAGTGATTATTCCTACTATAGGCCTATAGCTTTCTTATCTCCCTTAGCAAAAGTTATGGAAAAATGCATTCACCATTAACTAATAAACCACTTAACCCAACATAATATACTAGCTAACTGTCAGCATGGCTTCAGGCCATTCCATTGTACCACCACAGCTCTCCTATCATTCACCGACTCCATCAATAAAAACTGTAATAACAACATCCTCTTATCAGCCATCTTTACTTGATCTGTCAAAAGCTTTCGATATGGTCAACCCCCCCCCCCCCCCACACTCATAAAACCTCTTGAATCCCTTTCACTAGACTCCAAGGCTGTTCTCTGGTTCAAGTCCTATCTTACCAATAGGCAACAAGCAGTCCTCTGGGAGAATAATCTATCTGTCCTCCTGCCAGTCTCCCTCGGAGTCCCACAGGGCTCCATTCTAGGTCCGCTTCTATTCTTTTTATTCATCAATGACCTACACTTAGCAATCCCTCAAGCTACCTGCATACAATATGCAGATGATTCCATGCTCATATGTTCAGCCAACTCCACATCCAAACTACAATCTCTAACCCAGACAGTATTTAACACAGTCGAGACTTGGTTCTTGAAATGCTGCCTCCTTTTGAACACTAAAAAAAACAAACTCTTACTCTTCACTCTTAACAGTAAGTCCCCCCTATAAATTTCTCTATCAAATTGAATAATGGCACACTTATAACTCCCGACTCTAACACCAAACTGCTAAGAATCATAACTGACAATAACCTTACCTTTGATAACCATATAAATAACACTATTAAAACCGTAAATAGAAAATTGGGCACCCTATACAGAATAAAACCCTTCTTAACACCAACAGCCACAACTACAATTGCCCAATCCCATCCAATCTCAACTCTACTCTATGCTTCCCCCATTTATACTAACCTAAAGAAAAATAATCTTGCTAAACTAGCCAATTCCTATAACAATATTGCCAGATTTGCCACTGGGAACCCATTTAGAATGCACCACTGTCTGAACCTACAACAGCTAGACTGGCTCGAATTAAAAAAACATCTTAATACTTTCCCAACTTACCATTGTCCATAGGATTTTCTACCAACCTAACAACACATCTATACTTTCTAACTTTTTTACCCCCTATACAAACCTCAATTCCTTACTTTCTTCCACCAAACTACTGGCTACCATAAGCAAGTCCAATAACTTGGCAGGTTTTCTAATGCTGCTGGAAAATATTGGAACCTGTTACCATTAGATCTAACTTTACTTTCCTCTTTTCCACTCTTTAAACAAAGTCTCAAGAAACATCTTAAAACATAATGGTTATGTCCTTGCTGCTACCCTGACTAATTATCTGCTTTAGCTATTGCCCTATCTCTTTTCTGCCTCTCTTCGCCAATTAATACTGTTTTCCCCTTGGGAAGTAATAACTGTCTTAAATTATTCTTACAACTAGGAGATGAGATGAATGAAATTGTGTATGTATTGTAATCTACCTCACATATCTTTATGAATGTGTGTCTTATCCTTTTAGGTATTAGTTTCATAAATAGTATTATCTCTTTAGCTAATGCTCTCTGATTATTTTAACATAATTTCATTTATATTAATGTATGAAAATATTTTATATTGTCTTGCTCAAATAGTATACATTCTTTTTAATTAGCGAATACTCTATGATATCTTTAACATAATTTTTCTTTCATAATTGTGTATGTTAAACTTTTTTTTATGTTACCTTGGAGCTTTTCTCCCCGGGCCTCTGCTGAAAATGGAAATATGTCCAGTTGGACTAGCCCAGTTAACAAATGTAAAATAAATAAAATAAATAAAGAACAATGACTTGTCTTCTGCTTTTACTATTAAATCAACTAAATTATTATTATTACTAATCCATCTGTTTAGTGCTTTTGGTTATGCCAGAATTTTAGCTTTCTTCTGTTCACTTGTATCTTCTATACTAGATATGCAGTTAAAATCTCCTGCTAAAATTAAATTACTCTTCCAATGTCTTTGTAGTAATTTTAACTCATTAACTCCAAGTATCATCACATGGTGCCTCTGTGCTTAGATCCGAGTGCTCTCCGAGGCACTAGGAATTGTATGATGTTATACCTGAGTGCCTTCCACAAGCAGGAGTAACTTTATAGTCATATTTTAGCTCCACTGTTAAAAAATAAGCTGAAAAAGTTCATGAGTGTTGTCAGTTACCATCTCACCTTTGTGTGGCATTACTTGATGCTCATATTTGATTTCTTTTGAGAAAATCAGTTTGCCATGCACTCTGTATCTTCTTGTGAACTATTTTGTATGCCTTCCATGAAGCAAGTGGTGACAGCCAATCAGATTCATGCAATCCAGGCCACCACTTGCATAACACCTCCACCCCCAGACCTAAGTTTTCTTTGTTCTGTCAAAATAAATAGAAGGTCATCCAGTAGCAATTCCCTTTCTTTTTTGAAACATTTGTAGAATTTACCAACATTGCTACTGGAACCTTTGATTTATTTTGTCAGAACGATTATGTGTGCTGATTGGTTCACAAGACTGGAGATACTGCCACTATCAGGGTCTGAATAGACAGCAGTGGAGAGAAACCCCGAAAGCTAAGCAAGTAGAGTACAGGTGCAATGGAGAGATCTTTTTTAAAACTACAAAAAGATCAATGCTCTCTTGGAAATATTGTGTCCATCAGGGTCTGAATAGACAGCAGTGGAGAGAAACCCTGAAAGCTAAGCAAGTAGAGTACAGCTGCAATGGAGAGATCTTTTTTAAAACTACAAAAAGATCAATGCTCTCTTGGAAAAATTGTGTCCCATAATGCCTTGCTTCTTCTGCATGTAATCTTTTTTCTAGGTTGCTGTGGTACTTCCTGACCCCTGTGAAACTAAAATGCATGTCATTATATAGTAAATTATTAGAAAATCTGGACAGATGAGAGGTATGCTGCTGTGATGTTCTGTTATATTTCAATAAAAACTTCCAGTGGTTCTGCACGGAGTATGATGTTATTTTGAAATGTTTCCTGCCTGAATAGGCATTCAGGGAGCAAGCTCAATTGTAGTGCAAAAACTTTGTTTCGCCCTCAAACTGAATCCATACTCACTGGATTAAAAAACATTGTTTCACTTCCCATAATCACTGGCATGTACTTGGGATAACAATGTTACCATACCTCTCTCATTTAGCTATTTCCCTGATATTATTTTTCACCTCCCCCACTTTTTTCCTTTTGATGAGGATTGCAGTCACTCAATGCAAAGCATATGCTGCTGTCCAAACTATTCAACAGTCTTAATATATAGTAGTTATAGCTTACATGCAGTTAATGTTCTTCTTTCGGCTTTTCCCAGTTAGGGGTCGCCACAGCGGAACTCCAGTCCACTAATGATTGGCAGTAGATTTTTTAGAGGTACCAGCTTGACACCCAACCTTCAACAAAGGCACACCCATTCTACACATGTCTTTCAAACGCCACTCGACCACGGGGAGAATATGCAGACTCCACACAGAAGGCACTCCCACCAAGAATCGAACGGGAGAACCTCTTGCTGTGAGGCAACAATGCTACCACTGCACCACCGTGGCTTGCAGTTAATGATCCTTTTTATTTATTATAAAGCCTGTAATTTGACTTGTTACCAGTCTGTAAATAAGCACTGTGGCTGAATCATTTTTGAGTTTCAAACTTCATACCCTCTGTAAAAAGTTGTTATTCCATCAACTTTCACTGTTGGTAACAACAAGATTTAGCACCTCTGTTAAGTATGGCTTTGTGCAGAACTCATCCATTGAGAGGTCCAGGTTCAGGAAATACCATAGCAGTTGTTGGGTTCAATCAATTAGCGATCCCATCTATTTCTTATAATCTCTGTAGTTTGATGGGACACTTGTATTAATTTTTAGTTCCCCTGAAAAAATGTAACGAACCTTACCTCCAGTCAGACCCCTATGAGTACATTATCCCACAATATATCTCTTTGTTTGTGGCTTGTTACAAAAGGCAGAGTTCACCAAAACAGTATGAGAAATGCAAAATCAGTTTGAGACAGCAAAAGTTCAATTACTACACTATGTCCATACGTTAGTAACGTGTGGACAAAACAGCATAGTTTAAGCATAGCAAAACACACTGAATTGCAAGTATGTCATGCTAACCTGTATCTCTTCATTCATAGCTTGTTGGTAAAGCCAGGACTCACCAACAAAATAAAGAAGTCCCGATAGATAAGGATGAAAGTGCTTAGTTTTTTTTTTTTTTTTTGTAGAACTGGTGTGTTTAATAAAAGTCACTTAAAAGAACAGATGTGAAATGTATAAATCATGTGAATGCTTTTGCTAAAGTTGATTAACTGTTACTTTAAAAGTGCCCCAAAATATATGTTTTGCAATTTAAGTATTTACCAATGAATCTCATAACTGCCATAACATGGAAGACATTTTGCGAGTGTGTGTATGCTTATATTTGTAATGTTGGATGATGGGAGGTTGGGAACTTGAGGACGGCACCTAAGTGTGATCTTTCAGTTTTAATTTAGCACAGTCTGTTCATATAGGAATTTGAATGATAGAACCCAAGTTGTTGTATTCTTCTATTCATTAATGTTTTATTTCTGTGTATATTCTGCATTAAACATAGCCCTAGGTCATGTAGGAGATAGCAGGCACCGAAAGTTGAAATGTTACAAGATAATAATTCTTCCAGGGGAAAACTGTATACAGAGAGCAGCAAGCAGCATGTTGCGTCTTTCGGCTTTTCCTGGTTAGGGGTTGCCACAGCAGAACTCTGGTCCACTAATGATTGGCAGTAGATTTTTACATGCTGAGTTGCCAGCCCTGATGCACAACCTTCAATGAAGGTACGCCCATTCACACATGTCTCCACACAGAAGACGCTCTAGCTGAGAATCGCAGCTGTTTAGCTGAAAATGATACTGCCTATTTTTGTGGTATGTGGTCTTTTACAGATGATTTTAACATCTGGGAGAGTGACAGGTTGCAGAATACTTTGGGAATAGTAATGTGAATAACAGGAAAGTTCTTTTATACAGCAGAATATAGAGGTGTTAAGCAGGAATACTGCATCTGAAAGGCTTCTGGAGACAGATAACTTTGAAATGGAAGAAGAGTGAGACTGTCTTGTTGAAGAGACCTGGACTGGAATTTGGGAGAGAAGTCATGATAGAAATGTAAACAGGGAGTGCATTAAAAGAAACAATGCATGTTTAGGATCTTGTCGCTCATCTTTTTTCTTCATTCCATCTTATCGCTAAAGAAAAATAGTGGCTAATAATGAACAGTAGATTGAAAAATCTTCAGTGTTGGGTAGCCAGTCAGAGCATTGGAGTAGGCATTGCATGTTTTGGAGAGTTCATTAAGTTTAAGGTATGGAAGGGGGGACATTTTGGAGGAGATGTGAGATTTTGCAGCACAAACCATACCCACAGCCAGTGCAAAAGACAAATCTTCACTTTTTTTGCCAAAATAAAAGCTTGTTCTTGTAGCATTTGAGTTGCATTTAGGTGTTTCAAATACAAAATAACTGTTTTGTGTAACTATTAATGAAAACTTAAGAAATATTTTTGTCCTAAAATCTCAGGAAATTTACCATTGACTATTTTTTTATTTTTTTCACAGGATACAGCTGCCCAAATAAGGACTGTTTTGTGCAAAGAGGGAGATGTGGTAGCCCTAAAGCTGGGAGATCCACTCAGAAAAGACTTCAGATAAAACAGGTAGCAGTCTGGCCAGAAGTGGGCTAGCAAAGATTTATTTTCAAAAATATTAGCAACACAAGACGTATAAGATGTTTAGGTATTGTGATGTGCAGAAGCTGCACACCAGTGGCATTTCTATACCTGTATTTATTAACTAATTTGGAAAATGTGTAAATAGTGTGGCTCAAGAAGCACTTTTTATTCATGACTTTGGTCACATAGAGCAGATATTCAAAGGAGACTGTACAATTTCAGAATAGGCAAAAGTAATGGCACACATGCTGCTACAGTTAAAACACTTGCTAAATAAAAGCATGGCCGAAATTAAAGAAACAAATGAATATGTTATAGAAATACATAGTTTAAATTCAGTAGTAGTATATTTCTAGGAATTCAGTGTGGTGGTTCATATGTTTGCAAAAGTAGGAAATAGATGATGGGAATGGGGAAGTATGTGAATCAGAGGATGGTGAGACTGAGAAAATTGTGGGCCTAAGGTGCCACATTATACCTCTCAACCTGGAAAAATCAAAAATCTGGACAAAGGCCCATGAAAAGTAGATACAAGTGGCCAGAAATCTAGATACTGGTTAACATAAAATTTGCATACATAATTATGTAACCCCGCCCACTCTGATGAAATTGTGAGATACCAACATTCAAACAAAAATTGAAGACAACACAAAATATAACCGGAACAATAGTGTTTTATTTCTATTAGCATTTGAACTTGTATCAGACTTTGAAGTTGTATAAAACTAAAAGATAAGACAAAAGGCACAAAGCCAAACTTATTTAAGTTATTTCCATTAATAAGGCACTAAAGTTGTTATGATCCAGCTCAACCTTTAGCAAAAGCTAAATACAATCCTAGCAGAGTTACAACATATGGGAGCAAAACATACATGTAAAGGTTATCACGGTTGCTTGCAAATCAAAACCTCTTTCAAGCACAATGCCACTCTACCAGTGGCATGTAAAATGGTCTTAATTACTTGTACATATGAAGTATATGAGTCATATGCCTCCATCAATACATACAAATACAAAAAAGTCCTCTGCTTAGACACTGCAGTGGCATCAGCACTGAGTGCTGGTGGTTCTAAGTTTGGGTACCAAATAAGAGCAACATTATTTTTTGTTTCTGTGATTACACTACTGATTGGTGTAGACAAACATGGTGTACAGACACCCCAGTGATCCTTTTACAACAATATTCACCTTTCAGCCTCCAGTCTAACATCATTCTGAGTCCACCAAATAAAGCTGCTTTATTTTGCACAACATCAGCACAGCAATCTGTGCAACCTGTCCCAGCCTGGCATCCAACTAAGTCTCTTGCCATCCTTCTTTCAGTGAATCAGCAATACATGCCTCCTGTCTATCAATGGCCTGTATCCCCTGACTCTCAAAGCCAGTCAATTACCAGTGTCTGCTGCTTCTTTTTTCAGTTATACTCCCATGTTGCAGTATTTATTTAAAAGCACATGAAAGCAAGTAACAACTAATGTAAAAATACTTTCTGTAAACCACCCTTTGACAAGAAAATACTTTTTAATAAAGACCAAAGACAGCACATACAGATATGGACGATGATGATAATTTATTACTTCAGAGCTACTATACTATATGAAGTCACTATGTGCCCCACACTCTTGCATTTTTGTCACCATACAGGTTTAGTGAACTTGTCTTAAAAGTAATTAAGGTGTGTGGCCTCTGTCAACAGCTGCATCATCAGTATAGACTAACTATTTGCATGGTTACTATTTAAGACAAAAGAAGGGTACTGTTTATAAAGGTTTATTTCCAACAGCTGTTTCACACTGTGTTAATTTATATCAAAGTGCTCCACTATCTGGGATGATACAGTTTGGATTTTCTTTTAATTTCATTTGGTGGCATAATTTATAACACAGGACACTTAGTGAAATGTATGGCTCACATACAACTCAATATTTTTGAGCATATATTATTATTATTATTATTATTATTATTATTATTATTATTATTTATTTTGAATATATTGGTCTTTTAATGTAAATGCACACAAGTTTGCCGATATAAATGGCACATCATGCAGATGTCTGTCACTAACTCAACAAGTGCCAGATAAATGACTGCAAGTAACCTTTCACTCCAGAGTATAAGGAGCCCCCAAATAAAGTGTTAGATTTGTTAATTGTGCCCAGAGTTGCATCACAATAAAATAAAGTAAAAAAATGCAAAATCCTCATTACAAAGAAAAACTCCAAAAGATTACATCATTACAGTCTGACATGCAATAAAGTTATTTGATTCTTCTATATAAATCTTTCTAAAAAGTTTGAAATTAGCAATAGTATGCAACTCTCGGCACAATTAGCTTCACAGGCATAATACAGTGCTGCTTTTTTCATGCTAAATAGTTTGTCCATCCTATCTTAAGAAAATAATCGCTGAAATTCTCTTATACTCTGAGGTACATAAAGTAGATGCTCTGCATAATATGAATAAAAGCCCTACCTCTTATTGCCCTGGACTCTGCTTTGATTCCTACATAGAACTTCTGCTAAAATGTTCCCATGGTGTGGGGAAGCAACTAAGCAGTCAGGCAGACATTTTAAGAATGTCAGTAACACAAAACCTTCCACAGTGGACCCCATGTGACATAGACAATAGTTCTTAACTGCTATGTTACAGATACAGCACTGTGACTGTTGTAGTCCTGCTCTTTGACTCAGCATTGTGCCTTCTAGATTTGCTATTTTTTTGTAAATTATCAAGTTTTTAAGAACACACATTGCAAAATAATTAAACTAAAACTGTACGAGTTATGCTTATTACTGACTTTTTGGTACCTATCATTTTAGAACTACTGGTCCCTCTTCCTGACTTTTTTTATGATTTCAGAAGCCAGTGCAATGTTTTTTAGACACGAATCTACTGCAAGTACTTATTTTGCACCATCTAGGTCACTGTTCTAAGATGTACTAGAATGCAACTTACCTAGATCTGTCAGAAGAATCAGTGCTTCAGCCTCGCCTTTTCTTTTTCCCTTTACCCCGGGCCTCTCTCACTCCTGTCTTCATTACTACTGAAGTCAGACTTTCTCCTTTTTCTCTTTCGCTTGCTCCAAGTTCAACAGACCTGGATCTCCCTTGATTTTCTCCTTCTTGTTAACTCGGCCGACTGAGAGCAGGATCTTCTGTTAACTTGCTCAATGGACAGGGACCTGTCCGTTCCAATTTCAAACACTAATGGTACACATGAAAAATATACATCAAGTTACGAATTTAGGGACCACCTGTTATTAAGTCAACTTTGAAGCTGTCTAGACAACTGCCTAACAGAGACACTGTTTTTTATTTTTTTGATAATATGTTTCACGGGTTTGATATTCTATCCGAAGTTAGAAGATATATATATATATATATATATATATATATATATATATATATATATATATATATATATATATATATATATATACATACATGGTCTTCTGAAATGAAGACATTTTTAAAGACCGCAAAACATAGCTCTCAATCTTTTCCTTCTAGAAAAACGAGAAACTAAGGACTGCATCCGTGATGTGGTTTCATTTTGGTCTGCATTTTCAGGCACATAGTGGATTATTTCTTTACTTACCTAAACTCCAGGACAGTGATTTATGTCATATAAATGTGGTAATTATGAGAATGAACTAAGGCGGTCATGCCTTAAAGCAGCTACTGCAAAGACGTCCATCCCTGTCAAATGCTTCTTGTAATTCAAGCCCCTAGAGTGGCATAACAATAAATAAAAAGATGGGTAACACAACTGTAGTACCAGTCGGTGACAACAGGACACTTCTCGAAAGCAGAACTGAATTGCAAGTTGCGACTCACAATTGCAGTGTTCCTTTTGTTAAGTACACCACGTAATTTCAATTCCTGGAATTTGGGTGGAAGCATATAGCACACTTCTACCTGGGTGGCAATAAAACTTCTTTTTATGCAGCCTTCATTTCACAAGTATAGACTATACAGGTAAAAGTGCATGATGTAAGATTAAGTCCCCACAATAAATCGGATGTTGAAAAATCTAATCTCTAAAACAAGAAACCTTTGTCACTTCTATATCCTAAGGCTGTGATTTATGACAGTTCTACAGAAAACAAACATGGCTTTGACCTGTCCATAGTGCTGAGTGTGCGTGTGTGTGTGTCTGTGTGTGTGTGTGTGTGTGTGTGTGTGTGTGTGTGTGTGTGTGTGTGTGTGTGTGTGTGTGTGTGCGTGTGTTGCCTAGCTTTACCTCTGCATTATGCCTGTGTCAGACGGAAACAGCACACCGCAAGTCATAGGTGGGCTGCAGCCTTAAAGCTCTCCAGTCTCCAACACCAACAGGCAGCAAATGCAAATTGTAAATAAAAAAAAATCTGAATTTAAAGGGTCTACTCGGGAATTCCTGGCATCCCACTATTTTGCCCTCAAAACTTGGAAATAATGAGGAATTTGGTATGGTTGAGAGCTATGTGCCATATGATGGCACCTTGAATAACAAGTGGAGACTTTTTGTGTAAGTTGGCAGTGGTAACCTTTGTGTTTGTGAGGCAGCTGCATATGGCTTAGCAAGGCTTTAAAACATCACAGAGGTAGTATTTCTGGTGACTGCTACTAGGAGGGAGTACTGTAGTGAAATTAAGAATTCCCAAGGAGTTCCAAGGTAAACATATGTACTTAAACATGCATCTCTAGGTCTCTAGGAAGGATGGATGAGGAAGAGGATCGAAGATTGAATAATTTCAGCCATGTTTTGCAGTGGCAAAATCTAGCTGGATATTGTTGTATGTAGCTTGTGTTGTAAATGTCTCCTGCACATAACACTGATAATTCTACAGTTGGAGTAATGTACCCATTCATAGCATCCATACAAAGAATAGCAGGTATTTCAGAGTTACCCACACAGTGAAAGAAATGGAGGAACTTGGCATGACAGGAATGTTGGATGGCTAGGCATTTATGCATAGATAATACCAATAAATAGCATAAAAAATAACACTACTGGGAAAAATCTGCTTTTCTATGAAAACAAACAGACGTGCTTATGCAGGGAGACAAGACTCCTTTCAACCCTGCATGCTTGCCTCTTTAAATATACTACTTTTGAGAGCAATTAATTTTGAGATTGAGGAGAAAGCTTCATACCCTTAAAATTCTATGATTGCAAAATAGTAAAGCCATAAAATGGGACTAACATGGATTTGACTAAACTGATTTGACTAATCTCATTCTGACTAAATCGTTATCAGTTAAACTCATGTATCCCTTTATAACACTTCAAGAGACAATAGGTTCAAGGGTTCATTGGAGGTTACTAGTCTAGCCACCCTAAAGCCTTTACAAGCCTAGCCATGTTAATTCCAAGTACCCCGTTTGTTCTTTCTGGGTAGTTCGCAGAATCAGTTTACAAACAGAGTGGGTCTGTGATCAACACCAGCTACCCCTGTCTATGAGAGACATGGGTGCAACCCCAGGGGTGAGTTTGCATTCTCCCATCCAGTTACCTTGGTTATGTTTAAATAGGGTCAGTGAGGATCTCAGTTTTACGTGAATAGAAATTCTATTCCAGAGAAGCAGCAGTCTCTGGGAGACATATCCGTCTCTCTAGCATGTTCTGTTAATGTCACAAGCTAGGCTGAGATCCATAGAGATGGTAACTCTTGTGCTATTTGACTTTCGGATGTGCAGCATTTCTATTAGGGCAGGGTTGGAGATTGTCCTACAGGCCAGACACAGCAGCCTATAAGATACAGAGTAAAGTGACAGGGCTTTCAGTCCCTATTTTGTGCCTTTGCATGTCTGTTACCTTTGGCTTTCTGCAGATATCATGTGCTGAGGCCTGCAGTGGCATAGCCGTAGGCAGGAAAAGAAAACAAACACAATAAAAATAATGATATAACTTTGGTGAGCTCATTGGCAGATATGAACAAATTATAGTCTGATTTTAATAAGATACAGAAACAAGGCTGTGGTAATGGAGTATACACTGACATTGTGAAGACTCTAGACACGTCTTTTTTCTTTTCACCAGATAAACAGTTTAGTAAGGATCAGGATGATCAGGTTGCATAATGAGTCCCGATTACTACATATCTCGGTGCACTCGATCACTATATCGCATTGTGTCGCATCATTTGCAGTACCACTTCATTTTTATCTGTTAAAACAAGGAGAGCATTATGAAATGCAGTCTTGTCTACAATGTCTATTTGGGATGTTCATGAAGTGACAATAATCTATTTTATTTTAAAAAGAGCTACTATATCTTATGATGGTAACTGAAGGTAAAGGGATTTTGTGGGCATGTGAGTTTGCAGTAGGATATTTGGGTGTGAACTGCAGATTATGGATTTGTATTGTGTTTTATTTTTGTATTATTATTATTAGTTGTACTAGTAATAATAATATGATCATATTTAAATGTGTACTGTACTGATCTTTGTTTTATCCTTTCATCCATATATATATATTTGCTACCTTTCATCCATATATATATATTTGCTACCTTTTTTAATTTGACATGTGATTACTTAAAGTGCATCATTTTTATGAAGTGCTTTGGATAAAACAATACACAGAAAGTTGAGATGAGGATATCTAATTTTTGCAGTACGAATGCTTTCCCCTATAACAGGCATTTCACTGATGGGGTGTGCACACTCCAGTATAAGTAGGTACATCAAAGACATTTGAGATATTAAGCTCCTTCTTGTGTCCCTGAGAAATGGTTTAAGCTTGACAGGATGGGAAAGCACAGTGCATGCCGAAAGAATTGTGATTTGAGAATTAAGTATGTAACACTGATATTTAGTACAGGCAGGATCTGTCTCTATAGTAGAGGCAGCGAAGGTGGATAAGTAGTGCATTACAGCTAACCAGGGTAGCAGCTGTATGTTATTACACTTGATTAGGAGAAAGCATCAAAAGTCAAAAGTCAAAAAAAAAAAGTCAAAAGTAACTTTGTTGTCATTCAGACCATACACAAGGTGCACAGCCAAACAAAATTGCATTTCTCCAATCTGGTGTACAAACAGAAAAACAAAGCAACACAGAAACAAAATGCATAAATACAACAACAGTGATCGAGTCAACTGAAGGCACAGAAAGCACAAAAAGGCACAGAAACTTCATCAGCCATGCACGATTTCATGGACTACAGCAGTCCACTCTGTCCACCCTACCATCTCCGTCTCCAACACCAACAACATCCCACGTCAGTCTAGTCCCCTCCAACACCACAGAACCAAATTTGATTCAAAAACAACTGATAGACAAGTCGGGCTTCTCTTGCCTACATTCTGCACAACTGCTGCTACCTGAAGGCCTGAAGTTCAGCAATCTTCCACGATCTTCCCACAGTCTACACCATCCACAATGACACCATTCCCAACACCAGTTCCATGTTTGACATTATTAGCCACATCCCAAATCCAATCTGGTTCCCTATGACCCAACAAATTAAAATCCATTCTTTTTTTTTTTTTAAATCAAACCTGGCAGCCAAATGTCCAGTTTCCACTTTCTGCACTCTAACTCTCCACTGCAAGCCTAAACTTCCATAATCAGTTCAACAATCTTAAGACAAAGCAAATTCAACAAGGACATGACGGACTTCACATTTGCAGTCAACAGTACACTCAACCAGGTCAAACAGACTATTTAACAGATGACATACCAACAATCTACAAAAGTCCAACATAAAACCCATAACATAAAACACATAATGCACATCGGGAGCCGGAGAGGCCGCTGTGACTTAAGGCGCCGCCATCTCCAATCACAAATGAAAATCAAACCATGAACCAGTAGTACACATTGCTACTTCTTAGTGCTGAGCAATATATACAGTATTAGAGCCTTGCATACTGAAAGAATTGATAAGACTGTAGTATACTGGAATGAAATGGAAACAAAGGAAATGAGACTGGAATGAATATTTTTAACCAAACGTGTCTTTCCTTTATGGGCCAAGTATTTTTGTGCTGTTCAGAATGAATTCTGAACATGCTGTAGTTTGGTTAAGAATACTTTTTAGATGTTAACAATATCCAAATATTATCTCCAATAACACTGCTGATAAATAATAATCTAGAAATTCGGGAATGCTGGATACCAGTAACAGTGCTGATATATGTAACAATGCTGACAAATATATTCAAAAGGTTCTGCACATATATTCTGATTCTCCTGAATAATATCAACTGAAACAGTCTTTTTCCTCCTGAATAATGCTGGGTATTTGACCTGACATTCGTACTCAGGCTTGAGTGTCTGTACCTCAAAGATCTTTTGCATTATCACTCCAAAAACTAACTTACTCAGCTGACTGTGTCTGAAGTATTTACTAATAATAACAAAACCCTGTAATGTTTTACATGTTTCGTTACCCTTGGTTTTCAAGCCTTGTCTTGCATGTGCCTCACAGTGCCTGTCTATTCTTTATCAAGCATGCCATTGCAAGTACACATATATTTGCCTTGAGAAAGGAACATTCTGTAGCTTTTCCTTGAAAACTGTTATTTCTGCACATCTCATGCTTAGCCGGCAAGATTTTATGCTAACTGTGGCATTGATCACCCAAATATTTTGGACAATAGTTCTGTCTTTGTCACTTGTGTCTGACTCTAATTAGACGGATGTTTAGGTGATATAAAAGTTATTATTACTTTTGCACAAATTCTTGCATGTATCAACCAGATAGTGTAGATATTTCTGATATTTCTGACTTTATTTCTGTGCCTGACTCTAATCAGTGGATGGCTCAGTGAGATAAATGTTATTACTTGTACACTAATTCTGGCGTGGACCAACCATTACTCTGGTCTTTTCCTGACAGATGGCAATGGCTCAGTCTTACATTACACCTGCAACAGGAATGTAATGAATGTCTGCTCAACAGGTTATGTGCAGCAATTGTCACTTTTCTTTGAGCATGAAGAACCTTGCAGTAATGAAATACAAGTCATTATCACATATTAATTTACAGTACGTGCAGTTACAGTATAACACTGAGTCATTATCGCTAGTCAGGTAAAACCACCAGCAGCTGCCATTGTTATTCAGGTTCCTAAAAGTCATTATCACATTGATGAATGCACATATCAGATTGTGGTTTCTGTCAATGTGGAGTCATGCAGAAGTTTTTTCCCCCAATTCTTTTTTCTTTTTCCCATTGTTTCTATTGTAAGGTACAAATGAAGGTATCCATTGTGGTTACATGGTTCATATTTTTGTGAATGACTGCAACTGAACATTATATTATGTAATAGTTTCCTGTATCACACACTCACTACATAGTGTTCTGCTGTGTTGCTTTCCAACTACCTCTGTGCAAGTAACATCATATTGTTCTTATAGCTGGCCTTAGGCATAGGCCAACTAGGTGGCCACCTAGGGTGCCACTCTGGCAGGAATGCTTTTCCAGTAATCTGTATGGCGTAGCCAAACCAGGATGGGGACACTGAGTGGTGTTAGGGGGCACTGTGGAGACCTTTTACCTAGGGCACCAGTTGACCAAAGGCCAGTCCTGATTGTTCTATACTGTTGTGTTTTTCAGCTGTAAGCTCAAGTGTAAGGTAACACGTCCCTCAATGAAGATGCCATCTCTTCAGGAGAAATCAAGCAACATGTACTTGTTGGGTGAAGAAACAGACTCTGATGGTAGTACTAGTATTTTACAAATGGGTGTGGACCTCCTATCATGACATAATGGAAACCAGAGTGAAGATGAAGATTATGACACAGACAATGAGATTCCACTTGCATGTCTCATTGAGAAGGCCATTGCCACTGATAAAGATGATGCCCCTGTCCCACCCATTCCAGACAGACCACTGCGATGTGCCACAGCAGACCTGACAAGTGATGATGAAACTGACCACGATAGTGAGGATAAAGTACCACTTGAACTCTTAAAGAATGTTGGCACACACACACACGCACACACACACACACACACACACACACACACACACACACACACACACACACACACACACGCACACTCCAGTGGTCATCAAATTCAATCTGATATTGACACAGAGGATGAATTGCCTCCACACCTCCTTTCATTTAGTGGCTACAGCTAGGAACTGTAATAATTTTTTCCCACCCACCCACCCTAGTGTTGTGTGTTCTTATACTTGGTGGCTTTGCAGTTGCCCACCCATACTGTATATTTGATCTGTGACACTCCTCCCAGTCTAGTGTCATTAGTTCACTCAATCTAATAGAGAACATTTGTGAAGGCCAACCCACTCAGATTCTTAACATTGTATTAACTTCTGTTCCAGCTTTCTCCATTTCCACTTTACTGGAAAAAAATATTCTAAGCTTGCTTCCCCCCTTTCCTGTGGCAGGTGAGATATGGATTTGCTGTGTCCAGGACTGTTTGTGAGCTCCTAAGCCCCCCTCCCCCCACTTAATTGGGGTTAAACTATTCCTGGTGCCATAAAGTCTGTTTTTCAAAATTTCCCTTGCAACTAGCCAGCTTTTTCGTTTTAGCACTCATCTGTTTCTTTTATCTCAGCACTTGTTCAGAACTCATTGTAAGCACTAAATAAGTTACAAATTACTACAGCACTCAACTTTCCTCACTTGTCTAGAGGAAAACAGTTTTTAGTACTTAATAAATAAGCACCTATTCAGGCATGTCTAAAGGTCAGCTCCCGGTGAGCTCCCGGTGTTTTCTCCTGTCTACCTGATGAATCTGGGCATCTTGGGACAATGCAGCAATTGCCTCATGTACACAGACAACCCTCTCCTCCTACCACCCAACACTATGACCTGTGAGAGATGCACTTATATAGCCAAACTGGAAGCAAAGCTCTCTTTACCAAAGACTGGCCTAGACAGTCAGGAGGAGAAGGTAAACACTTGCACCGCACCACACTCATCACATAGTCCCTCAAAACCTACACCACCAAAACACACACACAGAACCACAAAACACACACCTAAATTTGCGGAGGTTCTTAGTACTAATCTGCCCAAACAACAGAGACCTCCAAAGCAGAAATGCAAGCAACCTCCACCCCCCAACACAACCCAAATGACACATAGCCCACATACTCAGTGTGCCACTCAACTACAGCCCATAAGGCATAACTTACCCAACACTCTAGTCATAAGTGACTCTATAGTCAGGCACACTGATGTTCCACTCACCAGGCTAAACAAGGAAAAAGTTACTGTCAGCTGCCTGTCAGGTGCCAGGATCCGCCACATAACGCACGCACTCAGGTCACTCCACAACAAGTACAAATATGACTCTGTCATTGTCCATGTTGGTGTGAATGACCTGAGATGTACCTCCCTGGACTACATGAAGAGAGACATGGAGGAGCTCTCTGATCTTGTAGCCCAGGCCAGTATGACCTTAGCCCTGAGTAGCACCTGCCATCACCCAGAATGACACCACAGTACAAGGACAAAATGATTGACTAACAATTGGCTAAGCTTCTGGTGTCATTCTAAGGGAATCCAGTATCTGTCTGCCTGGGATGACATGATCGACAGACCACGCTGCTTTGCCAGAGATGGCCTGCACCTGTCACCCTTGGGATACTGGCAAAGGCTCTTGCCACCCCTATAGTACCTTTTTTAGGCAAGGTTCAAATGACAAATTCACCACCGTAACTGGTACAAGCAAGCAAAATCTGAGGGTAATGCTACTCAGTGCTAGAAGTCTAAACCTCAAAATGCACTCACTCGAGGCACTCCTTAAAATGGAGAACACTGACATCTGTGCAGTGACAGAGACCTGGTTCAAAGCTCGAGAGAGCACCCCTGCATTACCAGGCTATAATTCATACCACACCTTTCGGCCACCAAACCTGGACCGAAACACTAAAGGTGGAGGCGTGTCCATATTCATTAAGGATATCCACACCTCCAAGCTAGTTGCTCAGCATAATGATTCCGAGATTATCCAAGTTCAACTAACCCTGCGCAAAACCGCAATCCAGATTGTAGCTTGCTACAGACCCCCCACCATGCCCCAAGATTCCCACTCCACTTTTCTTGATACACTGGAAAATATTAAGGTACAACCCAACACTGGGTGATTTCAACTACCCTGCCATTAACTGGGAAAACTACTCATGTACCAACTCTTTTGCTTAACGTTTTCTGGAAATCATCAATTCCAATACTTTGGATCAACTTCTCCACACCCCCACCAGAGGCAGCAATATCCTAGACCTGGTCATCACCAACATGGGTGACCGGTGTTCCACACCAGAGGTCAGCTCCTCGTTGGTCAGATCCAACTACAAGCTAATCACCCTAGACATCCACATCCCGCTCCCACCCCCCATTAGGAAAACAACCGTAAAAAATTTCTCCAAAGCCAACTTCATGCTTCTTAAGGCAGAAGTGGCAAACTTCATGACACCCATGCAGAAGGACAATAGAGGTACGACTGCTGAATTCTACACAAATGCACTTTATAAGCACTTACATGAGTGCATGGATCGTGCTATCCCTAACAGAACCAAGATGCTATCCTCCAAAAAAGGAAGCCAATCTGGTGGTCTTCTGCCATAAACAAACTCTACAATAGAAGAAAGAAACTGTTGCAAAAAAGAGTAAAAAGGACACATGCAAAAAGAAAAAATGTTTGTAAGTCTTTTTCTATTCTCATGTGCTCTTTGTGTAGATGTTCTGTCAATCCCCCCTCCATTCCTGTAAAGTAAATGTATTTAGGTCAGTGCAAGAGGCATTAGATTAGCTTCCCCATTTGATTCCTTATGTCCATTGCTGAAAGGACACATGGAAATGAAAAAGGCAGAGGTAAGGCAGACTGCTGACACTGAAGGAAGTCATGAGACACTGCTGGTCTCAGCAGTCTGAGTGGGTAGCCAGCACATGTATGGGGCACTTCAGATGCCCTCAAGTGTCACTGAAGCCCCATGCCTGTCCAGGGTTCATTAGTGGAGTGGCAGTCCTGACCCTGCTTTTTCTCTTTACATGTTCCCTTTCTGTAGCCCCTTGTCAGTATCCATTCATGTAGTATTTTGGCTTGGGCAAGAATATGTCTGTTTACAGTAATCTGTGCCTACTGCCATTCTGACAATGTGTGCATCAGTTGGTGTTTTCCTGGTTGGTAGATATGTACCTCTGCATCATAATTGCAAATAATGAACCTTATCAAAAGGAGTATAGGAGTGACGATTTGAACCACCAAACAAGGTAATGCATATTATACACACACACACACACACATATACACACACACACGCACGCATATATATATATATATATATATATATATATATATATATATATATATATACATATATATATATATATATATATATATATATGTGTGTGTGTGTGTGTGTGTGTGTATATATATATATATATATATATATATATAGAGAGAGAGAGAGACAGAGTAATCCAATACATCTCCCAGCCATTACCATTAACCTATTAGAATTTCTTCCCTGTGCAGGTGCTTCTTCCATGTGGCAGTGACATGGCTTCATGAGCAGGGGAATGACAAGTGAGGCTGTGGGTATGTGGCCATTCCTACATTCACTGGGCTGCCATCCATGCCTCCAGAAGTGACAAATACTACAACTTGAACTTCCCCACATCTAGTGTGAAGGTACGCTTGATTGCAAGAACAGGTATGCATTGGAGTGGACTCCTGCAGTTCTTGGAAGAGAAGTGTTACCTCTACCCTGACATTCTTTTGTTGCACATTGGAGGGAACAATGTCATCACTCATCCGCTTGGAGAGCTGAGGTTTCAAATCAAGACGATTTTTAAACTCATGCAGTCATGGTGGCCACATTGTCATTTGGCGTGGTCAGATCATAATTCCTTGCCAGAACTGGAAAATTGCAAACATACAACTGGCAGAGCACAAGAGAGATGGCTACAGAATGGTTTCATGCATGGCTTGATGCACAGGGTTGGCGGATCAACAATCAGCCATAACATCATCACTGTAGAAGATGTTGACCTGTTCAGAAGTGATAGAGTTCACCTAAAAGAAGATGGGATTGACCTGTTCTTGACTGATCTCATAATGGCGTGATGCCAGCAATGCAGAATATACTGGCAAAATGCACATAATGACAGAAGATGGAAACTGCTATGACCGAGTAGTGCCACTATGGTAAGGAAAACTTTATTAAATTTTATGAAAACCTTATTCACTGCTTACAACACAGTAAAAGAACTGTAATTGTATGCTGTACTCATATATACAGATATTAGATATTATGACTCGGGTTATGAAAATTATGATAATTTTCATATTTTGGTGCTAGGGAACTTGTCAACATGCTGAGTAAAATCTCATAAGATGGTAAGAGAAGTGTATCTGTATGTTGTACACATGTACAGATATCACAGTTTGTTTATGACTTGGGTAATGAAATGTATTATATTTTGTTCATATTTTGGAAAATAACTGTGCTAGGAAACATGTCAACATGCTAAGTAAGACCTTATTTTGAAGACAGTAAAAGTACTTACAAGATGTTAAAAGAACTGTGTCTCTATGGTGTACATATGTACAGATATCACAGTTTGTTTATGACTTGGGTTAAGAAAATTATGATTTTTTTTCATATTTTGGCAAATAACTTTGCTAGGGAACATATCAACATGCTAAGTAAGACCTTATTTTGAAGAAGTACTTACAAGATGGTAAAAGCAACGTATCTGTACGCTGTACATGTGTACAGATATCATAGTTTATTTATGACTTAGGTTATGACAATTATGATATTTTTTGATATTTTGGTAAATAACTCCGCTAGGAAAGATGGTAAGGTGAAGAGTGAAGTATCCTGTAGAAGTCATTATCAAAATGTACAAGTTCATGTAATGATTTGAATTTGGAGTATCATGCATCAACATATATAACAGTCTATTTGCTTGTAGGACAATGAAAATTAATATTTTTGCCATATTTATGTGAATAGGTGTACAATGAAGTAAGGCAAGGTCAGGGGTAAAGTGTAATATTCACATCAAAACAAACATCAGTTTCTCCAAAAACGTACTGCTCATCTATGACAAGGACATGAATCAAATGCTTGGCTTATTTGTCACATTATGGAAATTAGGATATTTCTCATTATTATTATGCCCATATCTTTATGAGAGAGCATGTTAATGACACACATATAGGATCATTTTGAAGCTGACATTGAACCACACAACTTGTATGCTGATATGTAGTCTCTGCCTGTTACAGGTAATGGAATATTATGCTTTGCTTAATTGTCAGATTATGAGAAATATAATATTAATCATAAGTCTATAAATATCTCAGTAAAGGAGCATCACACAGTAATGACTTTTAAAACTGACATTACACAAACAAATTAATTACAAATTTCATGGGTCTACATGGTATGTTCACCAAGCTATTGTGATTTGCTTTACCAAAAAGTTAAAAAATATGCATAATATCAGCATTCCTTGGCAAATATTTAATAATGACTTAAATACCCAATATCAACATTTACACCATTGGAAAGATCAGTGTCTACTGAACAACTTTCGCATTTACATTTTAATCTAGCTCTTATGGTTAAAGGGTTATGAACATTTGTTTTCTGTATGGCATTATAAATGGATTATCTAAAAATGAGCTCAGGCTGCACAGTTGTTCCTATGGTGGAAGTAAGCAGACAGCATTTCGAAGCTGCTCTGCAGTGAATGAGTTACGTGAACTTTAGCCACACTTGCACCTATTGTAGGGATCCAGTAAAAAATTAGCTAGTGTATACAGTTTGCCATTCCTTTTAATTATTACAAATGTATACATTCCATTGGGGTCATCAAAGGACTACTATGGGAAAAAATGAAAGAAATATGTGAGAGATGCAAATATATTCAGAACCTTGAATCCATGCTCTCTCACACACCAGTCAGCAAGCTCTGATCAGGATGTCTGCCCCTAGAAAGACACTGAGGGTTACAAACACATGAAACTTAGTAGTGATGACTACTTTCTGATGAATACAGGTTAACAATGTGGAGAAATTCAAGAAAAGATAAAAACAAGTGTTTTTTTTTTTTTTCCTGTAGGGGTCCTTTAACAGATTCCATGAACTTAGGCATTACAATAGATTTTCTAAGTATAGCAGTTCCTCTACTCTTTTTGTTAAACAAAGCAGATGATAACATTTTGCAACCTAAGTTATTTAAATAGTGTGTATCTTTTTATGTCAAGTGAGTCTCTTGCAAGAATATAATGTCTCCTCTATTTAATGTTAGATATATCATTAATGATGCCCTTTTGTTACTACTGTGTAATACATTTACATTAATAGATAATAGTTTAAAATTATCCATACCATGTATTTAAAAAGATTTGTTTTAAAATCTATGACACATTTATCCTCCATATAAATTTAATTGTATATAAGATTCTAAGGCATTCAACCAACACTATCTTAACATTTCACATTTTTAATTCTTCCTTTCTACAAACTAAACTACTAAAACTTGTTAATAATAAAAACAAAAAAAATCTACAACTGTAACTGTATATATTACTAACAAAACACAACCTACCATGGATGCTAAAGTTCCTAGTTTGCCTATTGATTAATTAAACTACTATACTATCTCTCTACCTACAATACCTAAACATTTATGAAAAAATAGCCAAAAGCTACTGTGATTTACAAATAATTGATATAATTATATATAAGTTAAAAATAATAAGAGACTATTAATTTAGTTATATATTTTGCCATTTAAAACAATTTCCCCATTCCTACATAAAAGTTTAATAATCCTCTTCTATTAATCACAAATATTAAATAATCCAGCAAATAGTGTATTATATATTTATTTATGTAATAGTGGTATAACATCCATTAAATATTCCTAAATGATTCACTCATTCAACATTATCATAACTAAACCTCTAAATAGGTAGAACAGAATGAGTGGGACCTGAAGAGATAAAGATATCTGCAAACTTATTGATGACAGGTAATCTTATCATCCTGGGTCCTCTCCTTTTCGGTATCTACTTCTCAGAAGTCCAGGCTAATACAGCTGGTCTCTGTCTAACAAAGTTCGCAGATGACTGAAAACTAGAAGCCATAATAGATTCACCTAAGGATGTGGACATTCTACAAAGAGGCCTCAGTGAGACTGATGCTTGGTGTCAAAGTCATGGCCTCAAGCTCAATGCCAAGAGGTGCATTGTCATCCCCTTTGGGAAAAACAGCATACCCATGAACTACCACATAGGTGATAACCTACTAAACACCAAAAGTGTGATAAGAGACCTTGGGACACAGGTGAACAGTAGTCTCTCCTTTGATAATCACATCATCACAGTAATCAGGAAATCCTTCTATGTGGCACACCTCATCACAAAGGGGGGTTCTCCTCCAGAAAAAGGGAGGTTGTCACTCCTCTCTACTCATCCCTCATCAGACCCATTATGGAGTACAACGCCCCATTTGGCATGTACATTGCAAGACATCTACAACAACTAGAAAGGCCACAGAAATACCTCACTAAGGGAATTACTGGCCTCAAACAGATGCCATATGCAGACGGTCTCAAAAAACTCCAGCTCTACTCCGTTGCATATTGCCTACTCAGAGGCAACCTTTGCCTAACACACAAAGCCATGTCTAACCCAGATCTGATGGACATGCTTTACTTAAAGAAATCCCAATCTCTCTGAGCCACATACTCCAGGGACCTAAACCTTGTCACCACAATAAAAAGAACATGGTGGAAGGATAGATTCCTGTCCCAGAGACTTCCCATGCTCTGGAACAGACTACCCATTCCTGTCAGGCAGAGCTCCTCGTTAGCCCTCTTTAAGAGAAATCTTGACAATTGGATAGGAAACAGGAAATTCACCCTGGGGATCACTTTTGTGGCTCTGCTTGACAGGGGCAGAGGAAAATAATTTTCTTGGGTGGCAAAAGCCAGGGAACCTCTTTTGGCTAGGCTTATATAGGTCCTAGGGTTGATTACCTAGTACTTACCTATGAAGCTATGAACCTATGAACCTATGCTGAACTATTATACAAGAGAATAATCAATGCATATATATATATATATATATATACATATATATATATATATATATATATATATATATATATATATATATATATATTGATATTTATCGTGCTAAAAGCCATATATATATATATATATATATATATATATATATATATATATATATATGTTAGAAGTACCTGAGGGCTCAATTCTTGGGCCGCTACTCTTCACTATTTTTACAAACATGACTTCAACTATCCAATATGAGGATGACACAGCACTTATATGCACCACTAATAACCTGCAACACCTCCATGATATAACCCAAAAATCATTCTCAGATACTGAGCTATGGCTCTCTAACCATCAGCTCATACTCAACCTAAATAAAACAAAACTCATGATCTTACAACCACAAGATCACCCTCCCATCAGCACCATCTACATCACAGCTAGGAATAATACTAAAATTAACACCAATTCACAAACAAAACTATTAGGAGTAATAATAGATAACAAACTTAGATTTGACCTTCATATAGCACAAACAATTAAGAAAGTACACAAAAATGGGTACTCTTTACAGAAATAAAAAGTATCTAACTAGTACTTCTAGGGTTGCCATTGCTAGAACCCATCTTCAATCAACACATCTGTATGCTTCCCCAATTCGCACCAACCTTAAAAAGGCATATTCATTTAAACTTGAAATATGCTACAATAAAATAGCTAAATTTGCAACTGAATGTCCACATCATACCCACCACTGACACTCCTTAAAAATGCTCTCCTGGTTAGAACTCCCACAACTTCTATTCTATAACCAATTAACCTTAGCACATAAACTGGTATGTCAACCTGAAAAAAAACCCTGCCCTTCTAAATATTCTCCATCCCCACAACACAAATCAAAGTCTTTGGTCAACAGATAAATCTGTACTACAAGCGTCCAAATCCACAAATACAGCAGGGGACTCCCTATTTTCTCATCATGCAGTAACAAGAAGGAATTCACTACTTCACAGCATCAGAACCAACACAAATACCAACCAATTCAAAAATATTCTTAAAAATTATCTTCATGACACCTGGCTTTGTTGCTGTACTACTCCAGGTTAACTAGTTTTAATAGTTTCTGGTCATAATGTTTCTTCTTCCCTAACCACCTCATAATCTATGCTCTTTCTCATGAATCAATAGTCTCTAATCCCATCTTTTTCTATCCAATTTCCTGACTACAAGTCCTTCCTCAGCTTACTTTGAGAAACAACAATGTCTACACTACAATAAGGAATACATCAGATGATTGTATAATACAAATGTCAGTTATAATAACATATAATGTAATTTCTGGTATACTGTATATCTTGTATTTTTTTTTGTATAATTTCTTATATATGCTCAGTATAATCTCTATATGTAGAGCTTTTCTCTCCAGGCCTCTGCTGAAAATGGGTCTTATCCCAGTTGGACTTTCCAGGTAAACAAATGTAAAAAAAAAATATATATATATATATATATATATGTGTGTGTGTGTGTGTGTGTGTGTATATATATATATATATATATATATATATATATATATATATATAGATATATATTATACAAATACAAGATCTGAATTAATTTTAAAAGTACAAGTGTCTACATCTTAAAATTGTGTAACACTCAATATGATGAATATCAAAATATTCAAAAATCCTTTATCTTATTAAACTAATTCATAAAAATATGTACATTACTGAGGTCAAAGTGGATATATAGCTATTTCTATGGAATCAACAAGAAATACATTTTTGCAGTCTAAATTATATTCAAAAGTTACAATGTGCTTAATTTGAATCCCATTCTCCTTTCTGGGTTCAAACATATTGAAAAATTAACTTTAATTTCTGTCAAAATGGATTCACTGATTCAGCAATATGACTCTCAAAATTTCTGTTATGAGTTATGAAATTAGTTATTTCAAGTAGTCTTAAAGAATCTAATAACGTACAATATGGAAAAAGCTTCAAAGTTCACATGACCAAGCTTCAAATTTCAACTTTGAAATATTTTTATATGCTTTTCTATATAAATGATATGAGATCTTGTGCATTCACATTATTACCATATGCAGGTATATGTAATACACATCTTTCTTATAAGCAGTTTGCAATTTACATATATTTTCTGTCTTATTTGACCACTAATATTCTACCTTATTCTGTATAACTTGTATTTCTAAGATCTACCATCAAAGAGCTATTTGATCATCAGCTCTGTATTAGAGATGACAGTATGTTTATGTAATTCTTAAGTTACTGATACTGTTCTTTTATTAGTCTTACATATATTCCATTCCTTGTACATCTGCATGATATTCATAAGCTGTTTACTCTTCTTATTAATTCTAGTATTGCAAGCAATCTTGACTATATATAAAAGGCCTATTTGTTTAGTTTGAGTGTGTTTTTCAGCCATTGTGAACTGCTGTTCTGATCCAAGCTTCATGCCCTGGCATTAGAATTTGATTACAGCATGATAAAATTACAACTCACAGCACATAGTAGCTGCTAATTTCCTCTGTATGTTTTTCATTCTTATTAATTCATTAAACTGTTCTAATCAGTAAGAAACATGTAACTGTACTTATTTCCATTAATATGTACAATTAGAATTAATAACACTACAGCATAATCTATTAACATTCAGCAAAATGTAAACAAATTATGTCAGCAACAGCTCAAGATAAAACATTACTATAGCTTTTGATTTACCAATTCTTCACTTCTAAATAACTTTATTTTTAAAAAACCTATGTTATTTTGAGTTGATTTCTCACATATATATACTTGAAAAAAGAAAGATCCTTCCTGTTTTTGCAAGCATCATTGATGAACTTTGACCTAGATTTCTGTTTGGAACAGCTCAAGGAGCAGGCAGTAAGCAAGATAAGCAAGAATCAAACATTTTCACACAACTGGAACATTATTTTGTTTTTGAGCATTTTAAGTGCTAATTGCTTCAGAAATAGTGTGTAAAAGGAATGTGTTACACAAGAACAAAGAAAACAAAATTACCAGCACTTTAACACTTCTAATTAGTAGATTACTTAGCTATGACATTCAGTTAACCCAACAATGCACACACTAAGCACAATTGAACAAATAAAATAAAACTCTTAACTTATATAGTCTTAAAGTGACAATTTATGTTGCTTATAATTTAATTACATTCTGTTACAGGAAGTATTTAGCATTTAGAAATACATATATAAGTTTAGTTAAATGAAATATATCAAATCTGTCACTGTAAATATCATAAAACAGTAAAACTAACCATTTATATTCCTTATCATAAACATGTTTTAGCTTGAAATATAAATCATACATATGTTGTGAATCTTAAAGCCCAATACAAACATTTTACTTAAAGGATAACTCTATTGTTTCAAAAAATAAAAGTCCTGCAATTGGAGAAGAAAAGTCACTTGATAAGATTTTCAATTTTTGAAGCATTTTTCCAGGAATTCAGCTCACTGTCTCTTGAGAGATATATTGTTCTGATCCATTTTTTCAGTGTTATTAAGGATTTAATTTTTAACAAAAGTGGATGCCTTCAGTACAACTCCCCCATGGTCCAGATGGGCCCTAATTGCAGCATTGGTAGAATCTATCATAATGGGTACCTCAGGGAAATGTGCCACTCTAGAAAAGGAACTCATCGTCTGGGATCGATCTTGAGGTGACATGAAAAATAGATGTACTGATTCACATGTTCCAAGAGTACATCCAGGGACTTCCAGGGTATCCATGATGCAGAAGCCTCTGAGATACCCAGTGTCCCTCCAGTCTGCCTCTGGAAGGTTCCCATAGCAAGTAAAGTGAGGGCTATGCATTCCTTTGTATTCACTGAGCTAGAAAGTCCACACATCTCTCCAGTGCCTCTGTGGAGGCCATACATACTCACTAAAACCCTTACGATAGCCTTCTAAACTCTGAGCCTGTCAAAGATCTCTTGATTGTCAGAATTATAGTGAATTATCCTTTGTCTCTATCTCTGCCTTCCTGGCTATACAGTACCACTGAACTCAAGCGGTTTTGGCCAATGGAAACAGCTCACACTGAAAAACAGCAAGGCTAGTAGCAAATTACATCAGAATTTCAAAGTACATTAAAATTCTTCCTTTTATAAGGAATCTGCAGTCAACATAAAAAAACACAAATGTTTGACAATGAATCTCAAGTAGGAGGGAGAAGGCTTCATCACCAGAAGTCGTTTTAAATAATTTCTCATTTGCATCTCATTATGACTTAATTTGCTCATGTTCATTTGCAGCCATTGCCTGTTGAAGTATTTGGCCTCTATGAATCAGAGCTTTGCTCTGCTCATTGGTGGACAGAGAGAATAGCCTTAATGCATTTGTGTAATGATATGAATATCACCCAAACTTTCTCATTCATCCAGCATTAGCCACTTTATTCATAATTGTAGTGCGCAGTCACATACATTAGCTGTGCACCCTAGCACTATTCATAAACATGGATTAAGCTAATGACATGCTGACACTAAACATCTATATATTGGCATGACTACATGTTGTTCATATGTGTATTATATGGCACTGTGACAAGGAAGTCATTGTTTGCTTTAGAATGTTTGCATAGTCAGCAGCCTAGTGACATAGCATGCAAAGCACAGTATGTGTCTAATTCATGGAGAACAGCCAGCAGACAGCAAAGTGGGAGTGGGAGACAAATATTTAGAGTCAAGCTCTTGACCATGACAGTCTACTATCCCATGGATTTTATCATAGTTATGGGCAAGAAAGATTTATTAAAAATATTTAAGAAACAAAAACAACACCTCCAGTGGATAAATGTTCCACAACTAAGTATGAGTCCAATAAGTCCACAAGCACAGTATAAGCAGTAGAGTAGGCCAAGGCTGAAAAATAAACCAGACATGCAACACTGGAATAAAATCAAATGTTTATTCACAAAACAGGAACAGTCGGGTAAGGGGTTCACCCAGGAGGGGTTCTTCAGACCATTTACAGATGGAACTAATCAAGGCTGAATTTATACTTCGTGGATATCAATCAACCCTCTGGGGTGAAAGCTCTTACCTGACTGTTCCTGTTTTGTGAATAAACATTTGATTTTATTCCAGTGCTGCATGTGGGGTTTATTTTACAGCCTTGGTCTACTCTACTGCTTATACTGTGCTTGTGGACTTATTAAAATATTTAGCTCATTTCATGTGACTATTTAGCTGACCACATTGCCACATATGCTAATGGGAGGATCCAGTTGTCCAACTACTCTTATTAGCAGGAACTCAATGTCTCACTGTATGGTAGGTGAGCCAGGAATAGTTAACATAGTATGGTTGTGTGTACTGCACTTCTCATTGAGAGGTACCATTGAATCTCTTTTACAAAACAAATTGTATGCATGCTGACTATAAGTAATGGCTATATAGCTGCACAGCTTGTTATGCTGAGCAACATATAAGTATTATTTTGTCACTGGATACCAGAGGTGTGTGTGTGTGTGTGTGTGTGTGTGTGTGTGTGTGTGTGTGTGTGTGTGTGTGTGTGTGTGTGTGTGTGTATGTCTGAGTGCGTGTGTGTGTGTGTGTATGTGTGTGTGTGTGTATGTGTGTTTGTATGTGTGTTTGTGTGAGCTGGTATGTGTGTGTTTGTACTTTACATCCATGGTTGTACACCTGCATATCCCTGCCCCTACTAGACAGTATAGTCCATGAGTCACTGATTTGTGGATCATGGACAATGCAGTAGAAACCAATTTAAATATCAACAGAATACCTGGATTCATACAGGTACTGTAGTATAGCTCCCCATAGTAACCACTGTGGTATGTGTAGAGCTATGATGTTGGAAAAATTGATGGGTGTAATATATCATGCACACACCCTTCATTCCTAAAAATGCAGGTTCAGAAACGAACACACATATACATTGATCTCTCTTTGGTGGCTGGGCTGCAAACAAAGATTGGAGACTCTTGGAGGAGACCATAACATGACAAATATCTATATTTGCATGTGGAATACAAGAAACTGTATTTCTATAGGATAACAGGAGGTTACCGGGTATTTACCTGTGGAATCTAAGTTGTGGTTGTTATAGGCAGTTTACTGGGAACTTCAGCATCTTAGATTGTTGGTTTCTCAAAGACCTTAAAAAAGTGAAGTAAACTGTACATACCCTGAATAATGTGTTTCTGTCTGTTTGAAGTGATGCTGTGTTACTAAAATTGCATTGTATATAATTGCACTCCAAAACTGCACTGTAAAGGACATGCACAGAAACCACAGAATGAGTGACTAGTGTATTAAACATGTTGCACTGGTGGCTGTGGCAGACACCATTTGGTTAAAAATATACCAGATAATACTATTACTTTTCCTGCATCATTGCCTGCAGGCAAGCAATAATATTATATGAGTTAATTTCCTACAGACAGAAAAAAGAGAGTTAGAGAGACAAAGTGCTTGTCTATGGAAGAACTGCTACTTTTTTGGCACAATTCAGGTTCTACTAGGGGCAACCACAATGGCATGGAAATTCTTTTGAGTTTGCTCAGAAATTAACAAAAGTGAATTTCAAATTTGTATTGAAATGGGGTAGGGAACAACCATCCAAAAGAAGTATTGTTGAATAAAGTCCCAGTTGACTGTTAGTACAATGGTATAGCCCGAGGAAAAAGTGGTAAATTGTGGTTACTAGCTATGTGGTCTGATTTTCTTGAAATGTGCTCACTAAACTTTGGGTAAAGGCAAATTTTAATAGCTCTACATTAAATGGTGCTGGATAGAGTGATAGGCTTCTATCTGCCATACTCAAATGTGAGGGCCAAAAGCTGAACCTGAACATTAAAAGAGTTTAATAAGTGAAACAATTCTCAAACCAAAAATAAATGAGGTTTTGGAACAAGCCAATTTGCCCAGGGACATCTTCGGGTGAGGGTCAGCTACGAATAGTAATGGGAATTAAGATGGTAGTGGAAGAGAGTTAGTTGTGCAGATAGAAGCATTAAAATAGGAAAGTAGGATGTTTATGGAAGTTTAATTAAGGTTGTCAAATGTCATTTGGTAGAGTGTGTTTATTGAAGGCGACTGGAACAAAAAAGAATTGCATGAAAAACAGCTCCTTCATTCCTTGAAGGCAAAATACTGAGACTAGTTCTTTTAATGTTGTCAGATAAGATTGATCTTTACCTTTCATCAGTTTCTACATGATGTTCATTGCAAAAAGTAAAACTGACTTTGCTGTTTTTTCACAGGTCATGAGCATACATACAGAGTAATGTTTCAAGGTTAAAAACAGCCAGCCTGATCTTAACCACTAAGTCTATCTTTTCCAATAAAATTTTCAGCTATCAGGTCTCACACTTTTTGTACGTCTTAATTTTCCTAACACCATTTTAATCATCTTGATAGTAAATTTTAGAATGTTGTCTGTTGTTTGCTGTCAATGAAACAGTCCAAATCTGCAAAAATGTAGGGAATTATCAGCAAAATATATAGGATTATGACCAGGTCTCTGACAGTAATCAGCTTCTTATCTGTTTGAGACATGGATGCCAAGAAATTCACCTCAAGAGAGAAACAGAGATGTGCCCTTGGCATTCATGTCTGAAAAACTTAATAGAAAGTCATGTTTAGAGACCCACTCACAATTTTTTGCAGTATATGGACCTTTATCTGCATTTTGTAGTACCATTTTTAGGAAGAAAAGTACAGCAGGCAGAAATAATGTTCACCTCTGTCAGGACATAAAACTGATTTTAAAAGCTGTTATGCACTTAGTTTTGCCAACATTTTTGTTTTTAGGTATTTCTGTAAAAGGGGGAAAAGACAAATCATATAATTTCTATTACTTCAAAATTCACATGAAATCTGTTCTTTTTCTATAGTTTTGCTCTGCATATATTATATTAGTTTTAATTGCATGTCTAGTTTCCTGATTTAGCTGTTGAGGTGTGTTTTATTCAATGATAGTTACTTAAGGGAAGGGAATATATTCCATAAAAAAGTTGTTTATAAAATGATTGGAGATAGTGTTAAAGCAATTATGCATAATAGAAAAAAAAGAATATGATATAAATCAGTCACTATTTAGAGATTACAATACACTTATGTAATGTATATTATAGACCAGCTTTTTTGCAAGTAGGGGAATTTCCTTCATTTTTAATTTGGCGGCTGCCTTAGTGACTCCTGCCTACTCTAACAATGATGTACTTACACATATACAAACACACATGCACATACACGTGTGTGTGTGTGTGTTTTATTCTCTTTTAACATTTTCCTTCCTGTCTATGTACCTGTTTACGAATATATCAAACAGCTATATTTATTATTCTTAAACAAATGATTCTATCAGTCTTCACTTTCCTGCACTAGTAATGATTGAAAATATATTACAGACCATCCAAACTGGATGGCCTTGCTTTTTCCTTCAATAATCAGACTGTTTCAGAACAATTGGACTCTATATGTATGTATGTATGTATGTAATGGGCAGTGGTGGCTTGTGCTATTGGACTGCAGGACTGCAGCCCCCCCTCCCCCCCAGCTGTACAAAAAAACAGGAAAAACAAAATAAAAAAAAATGTAACAGGTCGCGGAATGCTCGGAACTCAAATCCAGACTGCTGTTTAACCAGTCCAGATTCAGAAAGAAGGCATCAATCTACAGATGCCCCAGAAGTCTATGTTGTTGCACACACATCCGTGGCATTCCCCGGGAGTTGCATGCATTCCTTTGAATTGATTTGAAGGAAATGTGTGTGTGTGTGTGTGTTGATTTGAATGAAATGTGTGTGTGTGCGAGTGTGTGTCAAATGCCCCAGTTAACTATAACTGGTAGCTAGAGAGTAACTCTCTGAACCTTGGGTGCAGGTAGCAAGATCCTGAATTCCCTGCCTACCACCACTTGTGAAAAATGTTCAGATTTTTGTCTCATATTTTTGTTCTGTTCCTCATAAAATCTGTGGTTTTATGGATTTTTATTCACTATTGATTGAGACATTTGAATTTCAGACTTCATATTCTTCAGAAAGTATGCAGTAACACAAAACATTTTATTCTAGCAATCTTCTAAGTTTATAAGATCAATATTTGAAATTTGTCCCTATTTTTGGGGATGTATTCCCCCATTATTGTCTTTGTCCAGGTTTTTTGTGCTAAGAGGTTGAGAGCTATGGTGAGAATTGAATTCACTGAATATGTTTGAGGGCTGTATTCCCCCATTATTGTCTTTGTCCAAGTGTTTTGTGCTAAGAGGTTGAGAGCTATGGTGAGAACTGAATTCACTAAATGATAGCAATTTAAGTTTCAGTCTTCCTGTTTTTCAAGAAACAGCTGATTTGGCATAGTGGTATGTTGCTCTGACTGGAGTGCACATGGTCCTAGGGCCTAGAATTGGCAGAGAAATGCATGGCGGTAGCATATCATTTTATTCTAACAACTTTCCAAGATTATACAAGCAATGTTTAAAATGTGTCCCTGTGTTTTTGGGCTTCCCCCCAAAAAATGTTGGCTTTTTCCAGATTTCTTGTGCTCATGTGCTGCAAAGTTGAGAGATACAGGTGAGTGTTGAGGGGATTTTACAAGGAGATAAGAGCTTCAGGGGAAGAGAAGTTTAGTGCTGCTTAAGCTGAGTTTACTTGCACTGTTAATAGCACAACAGGTAGTGTACTTGCTTTTGATGCAAAAGGCTGTGGGTTCTACTCTCACAGTATGTAGATGCATTGCTGATACTGTACTGTGTTGTACTTTTAAAAGCAGTGGATGCTGCAGTTCTGAGAATGTCCTCTTTGGCGGAGATACCTAGTAACTATGAACCTGTTATCAGTTTGCCATCCATTCCCTATTGCAATATTACTAGCTTATCATTTTTTTAATGTAACATGGGCAATTTATTCCTCAAGGGCAACAGACACTTTATTTGTTGATGAAACAATGAAATATAAATGTGTTTGCTAGCAGCAACCTCTTCGTTAGTTACAGATCTCTTTAATGTGGAATTATTTAAATGACTTTTACTTCTGCAGAGATTGTGCATATTTACTGATACTGGTGGATTATAGAAGTTTGAGTAGACTTTTATGATATGTTCTGAATTGGGAAGTTTTGTCATTATTGGTGCATGCATTTTGTTTCATTGCTTACTGGAAAAATGCTCAAAATAATAAATTTAAAACACCCTCTAACAACTGTACTGTATTACACAAGAAAGATAGCAGGTCACCATTTTGGTCAGCCATAGAGCTCTTTTTTCTACTTGAGTGTTTGCCTCCTTTCCCTGTAACATAAGTAAACTGACTCTTACATTAAGAGCTATAATACTTACCTTATAGCTTTAGGACACCTTATTGTAAACTGCAATAGGCCCGCTACATTCCAGTACCTCTAAATTTAAAGTACTATAGCCACTCCCCCACTTTCTAGATCATATCTGCTTTCATCTGGGATAATTCCTCCCACCCCCATTATTCTACCTACATTTTAATAGCACCTATTAGCTTTCAACTGGCATTCTCCCATCCCCCTTCCAGTACCTTTACCTCACCACTCTATCTTCTGTTGTTGCATCACCAGGTAAAACAGTTCCTTAACTCACTAGATGAATCACAAATAATGATATACTCCCCTTTACTACCCCTCTTGTTCGCACCATACCTCCTTACCTTGTATGAAAACCAGTTTCTCATGGGATTTCAGGTCCCAAAAGGCCATACTATCACCCCAGCTGTAAATCCTCCCACCTTCAACCATACTTACAGTACCAGGTCCTATCCAACATCTTGTTCAGTCTATCAATATCTCAACCCCAGGCACATTAGCTCTAGATCCAAACACTACCACAAACTAATAAACAAATTCCTGAAGTTCATCACCAAGTATAGACTTAACCTAATACATGGTGGTGATATTCACCCCAACCCTGGCCCACCCATTTCAGATACACATACCCCCTCTACCTGCAATCTAAGCTACAAACCTACAGTTAATAGGCCAACTAACTCTCTCCTAGCCTGTCATCTCAATATTAGAAGCATTAATAACAAGTTATATTAATTGCATGCACTTAGGTTCATAGGTTCATAGGTTCGTACTAGGCTATCTGCCCGAGGGCATTTACAAGCCTAGCCCATCGTTTTGTGGCTTACGCCACCCCTTACTATACCCATTATTTTGCTGTGCCTCTGTCGAGCAGTGACACTGAGGTAATCCATGGGGTATATCTGCGATCTCCCATCCATTAGTCAAGATTTCTCTTGAACAAGGCCAGCGAGGTGCTCTGCCTCACATGTACCGGGATTTTGTTCCACAGCATAGGGAGTCTTTGGGTGATGAATCTATCCCTCCAGCACGTCCTATTAATAGCCGTGTCGAGGTTTAAGTCTCCCGCCCTTGTGGCTCTGATGGATCTAGATTTTTTGAGGTGAAGCATATTCATCAAATCTGGGTTTGACATGGCCTTGTATGTTAGGCAGAGGTCACCTCTGAGCAAGCGTGGCGACTGAATAGAGCTGGAGTTCTTTCAGTCGGGCAGCATAGGACAGATTTTTGAGACCCTTTATCCTTTTGGTGAGGAACTTTTGTGGCCTCTCCAGCTGCTGCAAGTGTCGGGTCAGATACATTCCGAATGGGGCATTGTACTCAATCATTGGTCTGATGAGTGATGAGTAAAGGGAGACTATGACCTCCCTTGATCTAGATGAGAATCCCTTCATGATAAGGTGGGCAATGTAGAAGGTCCTCCTAACTACCTTAGCTACATGGGTGTCGAATGACAGACTACTATCAACCTGGGTCCCCAGGTCCCTGATAACTTCTTCTGTGTTCAGTGGATTGCCACCTATTTGGTAGCTAGGGGTAACCTTGTTTTTCCCGAAGGGTATGACTATGCATTTTTTGGCATTTAATTTTAGGCCGTGGCTCTGGCACCAGTTATCCGTTTCTGTGAGACCCTTCTGAAGGATATCTGTGTCAGAAGTGTTTTCTACTATGGCCCAGTTTGCAGTCATCTGCAAACTTTGTCAGCCATAACCCTCCTGTGTTTGCTTGTACTTCGGAAAAGTAGATGCCAAACAAGAGTGGGCCCAGGACTGAGCCCTGTGGGACACCACTTGTGACAGGCTTTGAGTCTGACATGGCGCCAGCAACTCTGACCCTGTGGGTTCTGTCACTCAGCCAGTTTGCAACCCATCTTGTGATGTATGGGTTAACATTTAAGCTGATGAGTTTTTCAATGATACCCGAGTGGGGTATTGTATCGAAGGCCTTAGCCAGATTGAGGTAGGCTGTATGGACTGCCTTTCCCTCATCAATGGCTTTGGTGACTGTTTCGAAAAAGTCAACTAAGTTTAAAAGGCATGATGTGCCTTTGACAAAGCCAAACTGGGTTGGATCCAAAGTCTGCAAATTCCCTATGTCTTTATTTATGAGGTCCATTATGATCCTCTCCATGGCTTTGCAGATAAGGCTTGTCAAGCTAATGGGCCGGTAATTTCCAGGGTCGGTGGAGGCACCGCCTTTGTGAAGTGGGACCACAGTTGCAGTGCGCCACTCCCTGGGTACGTATCCAGAGGTAAGACTTTGATTAAACAGCTGTCCTAGCTGTGGGTTTAATTCCTCATTGAGTTCGTGGAGCACACAGCCGGGGACACCATCAGGTCCCATGGATGCTGTGTTTTTGCTTTGGAGAGAGCAGTTCTCACTTGGGCGCTGGAGATGTTTGGGGGGCTGCAATCGTTTGGTATAGATATCTCTCCTTTTGGGGGGGAGGGGGAGGGAGTTTGCACTGAACCTGTCAGCCAGTATGTTGGCAATGTCTGTAGGATCAGTAATCTTCACATCATTTTGAACTAGTTCTGAGCATATCTGGGAGTTTCCTCCTAGGTTTCTAACATAGCTAAAGAAGGCCTTATGATTGTCTTTTGAGTCTTTAGCTATTTTTCTCTCGAAATTTGCTTTGGATGATTTTATGAGAGCTCTTAGTTTTTTACTTATAGTGATCAAGGGTGTCTTACCTTTTAAGGATTTTGCTCTATCTTGTAGTAGCTTCCTCCTTTTGTTGTAGAGTTTGTTTATGGCTGGGGTCCACCAGACTGGACGCTTGCCTTTGGTACAAAGAGTCTTTGTTTTGCTTGGGATTGCCTTATCCATGCAGTCCTGCAGGTGCTGGTAGAAGGCATTTGTAAGTGATTCAGCGGCTTGAGTACTGTTTTCCGCCGCTCGGGGCCTTAAAGGAGACCACACTAGTCTTTAGAAGTGTGAAGTCGGCTTTTGAGAAGTTCTTTACTGTGGTCTTTTTATTTCAGGTGGGGTGGGATGAGGACCTCCAGCGAGATTAGTTTGTGATCTGATCTCACCAGTGAGGGGTATACTTCCGGTGTTGAACATTGTGCTCCCATGTTCATGATGATGAGATCAAGTATGTTATCTCCTCTTGTGGGGATGGTGACTAGTTGTTCCATGGCATTTGAGTTTATGAATTCCAGGAACTTTTGGGCTAGGGTGTTTGGGCTTGAGTAGTGTTCCCAGTCTATATTAGGGTAATTGAAGTCACCTAGTATGATGGTGTTTGGTGATACATTTATCCCCTCTAGTGTTTTCAGGAAGGCCATGTGAGGTTCCTGAGTTTGTGATGGTGGCCTGTAACATGCTACAATTTGCAGAGCAGTCTTGCCTATGGTTAATTGCACCTGGATGGTCTCCGATGCATCGTGCGTTGCCACCAGTCTTGAGGTGTGGGTGTCCTTGATGAATATGGATACCCCTCCTTTCTTGGTATTGTCCGGATTTTGGGGCATAGCATGATATGAGGTAAAACCTGATAGCGCTGGGGTGCTCTCAGGAGCCTTGAACCAGGTTTCTGTCACAGCACAGACATCGATGTTCTCCATACTGAGAAGGGCCTCGAGTGCGTGCATTTTGAGATTTAGACTTCTGGCATTGAGCAGCATTACCCTTAGTTTTTCCTTTTTGTGTTCTAGGGTGGTAGGTTTAGAATTTGAGCCTTGCCTAAAAAGGCACTATGTGGGTGGCATGTGCCTTTGCCAATAGCCGGAATCCCAGGGTGACAGGTGCAAGCCATCCCTTGGCAGCGTGGCTTGTCCAGCATGTCATCCCAGGCAGACAGATACTGGATCCCCTTTGAATGACACCAGTGTTTAAGCCAATTGTTAAAGCTGATCATCTTATCTCTGTATTGTGGTATCATTCTTGGTGAAGGTAGGATACTGCTCAAGGTCAGGGTCATACCTGCCTGGGCTACATAATCAGAGAGCTCCTCAATGTCTCTTTTCATGTAGTCCAAGGAGGTACGTCTCAGGTCGTTTACACCAGCGTGGACAATGACTGAGTCATATTTGTACCTGCTGTTGAGAGACCTGAGTGCTTGCGTTATGTGGCGGATTCTAGCGCTCGACAGGCAGCATACTGTGACCTTCTCCTTACTCAGTCTGGTGAGCGGGACGTCAGTGTGTCTGACTATGGAGTCACCAATGACTAGTGTGTCTGGCATTGTGTTTGGCCTTAAGGGCTGTGACTGTTTGACACTCTGACTGTGAGGTCTATGTGTTGCAGGTGTTGTGTTCTGAGGTGGTGGTTGTTTGGGTGTCTGCTTTGGTGGCCTCTGCTGTTTTGGTAGATTTTTGATCAGAGCCTCCGAGTATGTCTTTGTGTGTTTATGTGTATGATTTGAGGTTGTAATGGTACTATGTGAGACTGGGTCTATAGTGTGTGTGGTAACCTTCTCCTCCTGACTGGTCTTGCCAGTCCTATGTTGAGAGAGCTCAGCCTCCAGTTTGGCCGTATAGTTGCATCTCTCGCATGTATTTGTGTTTTGTGGGAGGAGGAGAGGGTTGTCTGTGTACATGAGGCAATTGTAACATTGCCTCAATATTCCCAGGTTCACCAGTTGAGCAGGAGAGGACACTAGCAACTGATCCCTCGACATGCTAGAAGGATAGACAAAAACTTTAAAAAAGATTCCGGGGCGTGGGTGACCGAGAAATGGGGGGTTGCCTTTTTGGGGTACTATCTATGACAAGAGTGCCGTATCAAGGTAATAAGTACTGTAGGAGCAAGTGCTAGGTTTAACAGATAGAGAATAGTCTACTTGGAGTCAAGTAGAGATGATCTTTTTAGTTATAGGATACGCTGATTTGATCAGTAGTATAGTTCGAGGAAGGTAGTTTTAAGGGAAAATTTGAAGAGTGGACTTTAGGTAGCCCGAATAGTTTAAACCTGCTTAACCGGGGCTGCCCTAGTGTGCAACAGTGGCAAACAGTGGCAGCTAAATCGCTAAATCGCTTCATCGCTAGCGTTTACCGCGTTTTATACCAGGGGGCTGGAAAAAGCTAGAAACTGGCCCAAAACGACCAATAACCTACTAGTTACTGGCTGAAACCTCACAAAACTGGACAAAAGGCAGCTCAATGCTTCCCACTCCCACTGGTAAGCAAGGTAACTTCTGGATGTCTACTCCCATGAGATTCTCTGTTTATCTGAAACCTGGTTAAAACCTAACACTACAGACAATGAAGTGTTACCACCTGGGTACAACATACACAGGCTGGATCTTGCTTCCAGGAAGGGGGATGGGTAGCTGTACTCTATAAATCTGAGTTGAATGTCACCATAGATTTAATACAACCACCACAGATTAATAACTCAGAGATTCTTGCCACCAAATTGCAACTTAATAACAATAAATGCATTAATATCATCTGTATGTACATTCCCCCAGGTAACAATATATCTACACTTGAAGATATCCTGCACTGGCTATCATGTCAATACCCCCAAGAAACCCTGCTACTTGGAGACTTTAACATAGACTGGGGTACCTGTTCCTCAGAATCCCCAACCACCCATATTAACCTGCATGCATTTACACAAATCATATCCATCCCTACCAGGATAGGTAAACCCAACCAAAAAGAAAGCATACTTGACTGGGTACTCATAGTCACCCCCAACTGTACACCTCTGGTACCCTCCCTGATGGCCTAAGCAATCACCTTCTCACATATGTAATTAAGCACAAAGCCATTAATTCCCAACAACCCTTACTCAGAAAGGTTAGAAACAATAAAAACTTTGACCCTGCCAAATTCCAACAAGAACTAAACTCATGTAATCAGTCTATTCTAGAACACCTCCCCTTAGAAGAAGCAGTAGCATACTTTAACAACAAATTCCTTGAGATCCTTGATTTGCATACACCTGTTTGTTCAAAGAGAACAAAGGCAAAAACTGTGTCATGGCTTTCTAAAAAGTCTAAACTCAAAATTACCCTTAGAAACAAAGCATGGGCATTATGGCATTCTTCTAAAGACCCCCAAGATCAAATTAAATACAGGCAATCCAGGAACGAAACTAAAAAATCCATTTTACAAGACCAAAAACAATACTACTGTAATTTACAGACACAAAATAACCCTCAAAAATTTTGGGCAGGTTTAAATAATCTACATCCTGCATAAACTTCAACCCCAATCCCTGCTGCTACTATTGATAAAACCCCTGAAGAAGTTTCTGACAGTTTTAACTGATTCTTTACTGAGACAATTCAAACCCTAGCTAGCCAACTACCTCCTTGCTCCCCTGGTCCTGAAAGTACCACCCCTAGAAACCTACTCGCGTTCAGCTTCCAACCAGTCACCACTTCACTTATCCGTACCTTGATCAAAAAATTAAAACCCACTACACTTTCTGCTGATCAACTCCCTGTTGAGTACCTACAAAAATCAGCTGATGCTATTGCTTACCCCATCTCAATACTAACCAATCGAACCATAGTAGAAGCTAAAATTCCCACCATCTGGAAAATATCCTGTGTAATCCCACTTCACAAAGGAGGCAGCTCTACTGCATTCTCTAATTATAGGCCAATAGCTATACTCTCTCCACTTGCAAAGATTATGGAAAAATGTATTCATAGACAACTCATGCACCACCTAATCCAGAATCACCTTATGGCAGTCACTCAGCATGGCTTCCGTCCTCATCACAGCACTACTTCAGCCCTCCTAGCCTTTACCAACACCATAAACCATAATAGCAACAATAATTATATATCCTCAGCCCTCTTCTTGGATCTTTCCAAGACATTCGATATGGTTGATCATCAACTTTTAATCCACACCCTGCAAACATTCTGTCTAGATACTAGAGCCCTTCAATGGTTTTAATCCTACCTGAATGGTCAACAGCAGGCTGTCCTCTGGCAGAACAAACTCTCTAATCTTCTACCCAACACCTTTGGAGTACCACAAGGCTCTATACTAGGGCCCTTGCTGTTCTCCATCTTCATTAACAACCTTTATACTGTCATCCCAAAAGTCAGCTGTATCCAATATGCTGATGACTCTACTCTGATTTGCTCGGCAACATCTCCAATAGAGTTATGGTCAGCTACCCAGACCACCTTTAATACAATAGAAAACTGTCTTTCTGAATGTTGTCTGATCCTAAATCCAAAAAAACTAAAATGCTGTTATTTTCACCAACACGTAGGCCTACTGCTTTCACCTTTACCATAGATTCATATGATGGCACAATAATCTCCCCTGACCCCTCTACAAAACTATTAAGTGTCATCATAGATAATAATCTAAAATTCGACCTACATGTTAACCAAACTATCAAAACCATCAATCAAAAACTAGGGTCACTTTACAGAATAAAAGCCTTCCTAACCCCACCAGCTAAAATTGCCGTAGCTCACTCTCACCTTCTTTCAACCCTTCTGTATGCATCCCCTCTACTCTCAAATTTAAACAAGACTGTCCTTAACAAACTCTCAATTTGCTACAACCACATTGCCAGGTTTGCCACTGGGCTGCCTTTTAGGACACATCATTGCATCAATCTAAATCAGCTTGGGTGGCTTGAACTACCCAGCCTAATCCAGTATAACTAACTGATTATGGCCTATAAAATCCTCTAATCCGGACAATACTCCTGCACTTAAAAATATTATCACCCCCTATAACAATCCTAGACTGCTTCGATCCTCTAACAAACTACTAATTCAGACTAGCAAAATTAATAACACAGCCGGTGACTCTCTCTTTGCAAACTCTGTTAAGTAGACCCTGGAACTCTCTTCCAGCTGATATTACCTTAATTTCTACCTTAGGTCAATTTAAAACTAGACTCAAACAACAGTTGACACTTAACTGGCTATGTCTATGCATCAAGCCTGGCTAACTCTCTATAGAATGTGTAAAAATCTGTTAACCAGTTTACTGTGTAATTTAATTTAATCCTGGCTTACGCTCGGGATTAACTCTAACCTGTGGAACTTGTTTAACTTGCTTACTTATGTAATCACTGTAAATAGTCTGTTTGTAATATGTAATGCTGGTATTATGTAATGCTGTATCTGCTTACCCATGGAGCTTTTCTCCCCGGGCCTCTGCTGAAAATGGACATGCATCCAGTCAGACTATCCTGGTCAACAAATGTAAAATAAAATAAAAAAAAATAAAAAATATAAATTAATACACTCAGGAAGGTATATCAAAGAACACATGTATGTTTTGTGTGCAAGAGGCCTGTGATTTGAAAACATCCCAAAGTTAGTCTTTATCTGCCACTGACCAGATGTATTTTATTTGAATGTGGGTGTCAATGCTGTTTCAATGAATGTGAGTTTCAAGGGCATAGAAGTTTTAATGCTAAGTCTATTTTCATTGTGAGACTGCATTGCTTTGTTTAGCACATGTCTATTAGTGTTTGTGCTGTAAAATGTGAAATAAAACTGTTAAATGAAATCCAAGTCATCATAGAAGTAAAGTAGTATGCACATTACAGTGTTTATGGTAAATGGGGTGAAATAGCCAAGTAATGGGACATTGGAATGGCTGCAGGGGGAGGCCCCATTCAACCCTGATTTCGTGAGGAGGGAAGGGCAGCCAAACTCAAAGACAGCCCCGGATGAACTATACCTCTCAACTGTCCAGATTTTCACAGAATGAATATAATTTTGCTTCTTATTTTTGATTTGTTCCTTATAAAATTTGTGGATTTCTGGCAAATCATTTAGGAATGAAGTCACTAAATAATGACAGACATTGAGTTTCAGACTTCATATCCTTCCGAAAAATGCATGCTAAAGCAAGACCTGTTATGATATCAACTGTTTAAGTTAATACAAGAGCAATTTTTAGTACTGTCTGTATGTCCCCCAATATATTTGGCCTTGGCCAGATTTCCTGCATTCAAAGGTTGAAAGGTATGGGCAAATAAATCTCCTTACAGAATTAGGTATATCCAAACCTCTCAACTCTCCCCGAATTTGGCTCAAAATGTTGCTCTCCCCCTAATATTCCCATCACAAAATGGCAATTTTGGAAGAAAATTTGGAGGTTTACAGGTAATAAATAATTCTAATGATCAGTTATAAATTACTTTTATTTCAGAAATGCATGCAGATTCTCTTATTTTTCAGCTTCTCAACTTAACAGTACTAATAATAAAAAGTGTCCCTTCTTTGACATGTTCCCAGCTGTATTGTGTGGCTATTTTATATTTGTTCATCACATTTTTGGTCCATTTTTCATAAAATTGTGATTTTCTGGCAAATTAGCAGCAATCATTAAAGATTGAAGTTAGAAAATAATGGCAGACATTTGAGTTTCAGATTTCATACCCTTCAGAAAATTTATAATAATACTAGACTTACTATTATATTGTCTTTCTAAGTTTATAAGAGCAATATTTAAAAATTGTCCTTATTTTTGGGTATTTGCCCCACTTTTATGTATGGCTTTGTCCAGATTTCTTGCTCTGAGGTTGAGCAGTATGACAAATTTGTCAGGGCCATCACCGTCAGCCAGAGACATTTCAAATCGTGACATACTTGTTGCACCCCACTCTCCCATGTAGTGCATCTGTATGTGTCCAAGCAAGGCAAGGAGCAGTAATGCAATGTAAATGTGCAGAGTATCCCCCAATCCAAGATAGACACAAGTACTACAGTTGCTTTTCATCTGTCCTTGATTTTGCGGAATGTTCTGATTTTCTGTCATATTTTTATACTGTTGATTTATGCTTTTTATTATCCAGAAAATGCATGTTGCAGTGCCTGTTGCTCTGTGTTTAAATAGCAATGCTTTAATGACCATCAGGTAAGCTTGTCAGAGATTGTAAGATGCAAGTAAGCTTTAATAAGCATACTGTTAAAGAATTACCAACATTGAAAGCCTTTTTGTTGTTGCCATACAGAGAATATTTACATAACTAGATAATGTATAAGCCTTAGGTATTGAAATGCATATGGTAGTATTTGTAATAAAGGACATAATTACAATATTTTTAGACACTCACTACATTTGTTGGAGGCTTGCAGTCATCTTTGCAGGCTTTACCAGTAAACTAAACAGAATTCCAATCTATCATGTGTGGCCCATAACCTGTGCAGTAATCCTTTAAGCAATTTATCTTGAGCTTGCTTCTTGTTTGCAGTTAATTTTTTACTTTGATCATGTTTTCCCCATGAAACAACTAGATAGCAGCTACCACCACTTAGGAAGAGATAGTTTAATCATTCAACACAATAAAAACAAACATAAAATGAAGTAAAACTACAGAGATAAGTGCTTTCGGGCTGTGCCCTTCATCAGATAAAAATCTCAAATTTAAAACATTCTTCTAAAGGGAGTAACAACCACTCAAGTCTCAATACTGAACCCGCCATTTTTTCAAAGCAGGATTCAATGGAATGACATCATTCAGACCCGAATGCCTGTGTGCTGTAAGTTCCACTATCCATTTAGCCTCTTCATACTCAGTGTCATTCACCACATCCACACCTCTGATGCCTTTCACTACATTCCAGCTCACCTGAAACTTAAAATAATGTCCCTCATGATTTAATATGTGTCTATATAGGGCATTGTGTTCATTCTGTACCCTGATTTCTGAAAAATGGTTGAGCATCCTATGTTTACTCATGCATTTTTTTGCCTACATAGTAGCAACTGCATAGTTGGCACATAGCAAGATAAACCACATTCATGGTCCTGCAACTAGTTCTAGCAGTGAAGTAAAATGTCTTGCCAGTGACAGGGTGTGTAAAGTTGGTATCTTTATTTATATATCTACATGCCTTACAGGACCCACATGATTTGGTTTGTTTACTCACTTCACCCTGTCTGTTGTCCTTCCTACCCTCATGACTCAATAAATCTTTCAAATTCTTATTCCTCCTAAAACTGAAACTTGGTTCTTCTCCCACTACCTTCCTAATTTTCTCATCCAATAACAAAATCTTCCAATTTCATCCAATTATGTTGCATACCCCATGAATGTTGTTGATATATGTAAACATAAGTCTCACGTTGCTAATTTGTTTCAAATTGCTGTTGGCCACGGTCCTCCCTGCCTCCTGTTTTAACCATGGACACATTTTACACCCCTATCTCTCTTTGTATGTGTAATCTGTTGCACTTTCCTTTTGTTATAACCCCTTGCTATAAAATTACCTTCCAAACATGTTACTTCTTCTTCAAAACTGTTGTCCTCTGTACATAATCTAGATACTCTCCCTAGCTGTCCAGTGACAATGTTGTCAAATATGAACCTTGGATGCATGCTATCCTGTGACAACAAACTGTTCTTCCAACACTCTTTTCTATACAGGTAAGTACTGAGCATAATCCCATTTTTGAAGAACTTTTAAATGAGTTTATCAATAAGGTGAACAAGTTAAAGTGATTGCAGTGGAACTACTGTGAAGCATGCTTGCAATGTGGAGTGGTTCCGAGGGGTATGAGAATTTTCTGCATGCCCTCACAAGATGAACATTATCCTGAACTTCTTGCAAAATGGCAGCAGATAAATATCAGTACAGGCTTTTCCTACATGTGCCTGTTACTGGAGTTTTTTGCTCCAGAGGAACAGCAATTGAGTAAGAAAGTAGAGACTCTGCAGCAGCGTCTTGAGACTGAATTCAAAGAGGAGAGATACACAAACCAACTGGAAGATGCATACTGTGCCTTTTCCACCACAGATCATAAGCTGCAGCAGACCAAAGTTAAGAAATTACAACGTGACTACAATGACTTTATGACAGGACAGATTTTTGTTTGGCCAAAAGAAAGTTTTACTAACACCACCATGCAAGCTACAGCTTCAGTAGAAGTGGTGGGGAAACCCACATACCCGCGGAAGCTTAGGAGAGGCAGCTTCTACACTAACAGACCCAACTAATGAGAGGGGATGCCAGATGTTGGAGTCGAGTCGCCTGACTTCAGATGGAGAAAAACAGAACAAACAATTTGTTAATGAAGTGGGAGAGGGCATTATGAGATGCTCTATGAAGGAGGTCGGACGAAAGACCTTGGATACGGGAGATGTGCAACAATTAGAGGAGGAAATTTGCCACATTGTGATAGATACACAGTGAACAGGGGCCACCATGAGCCAAAATGTTAATCCATCCACTTCATGCTCAGGGGCTTGGCCTAAGGTTATGCAGGTTGGTGGAGAGAATGGGCATTTTTTTGCCTCCCTACCAGCACCAGTGAAGAAGACGAATGGAGACGTCCACAATACAAGGGCAGGGAGACCAAGAAATGCAGGATTTCACAGTGACAGGTGAAAATATTGTGCTTAATTTATCTGAGCATATTTTATCTGATGATGAGATGTATGTGTTAAATAAGGGACTAACATTTGTTCCGAGTCATGACAGTATTTTTAGTGAATTAATCTTAAATATCATAGTGTTTGGCAGAAATGTGATGCTTAGAGAAATGTTTGGGAATTACAACCAACCAAAACAGGGTTACCTGAGACACCCCAGTACACCCCAGTACTTTTCTTGCAGTATTCAGTTCCACTATGCACACGTTTATTAGGGTTTTTGAGCAAGAAATTTTCATAATTTAAATGCAACACAAAGACAGGCTTTGAAGGATTTGCAGCATAACACTCAAATAGTCATCAAGTCTGCAGACAAGGGGGTGCAGTGGTGGTCATGAGCAAGAGCTTTTATCATGACAGGTTGGCTGAGTTACTTTCAGATGCATTTACCTTTATTCAAATCTCCCCTATCAGCATTAATGGCCTCATTAAAGAGGTCAGGGATTAGTTAAAACACATGGAAGCTATAGGCTTGATGGATAAAGAGCTTTTTGATTTTTTATGGATAGCACACCCCCTAACACCAGTATTTAAAGCCCTACCTAAGGTGCACAAAAACTTACAACCCCCCCCGAGGCCTATTGTCTCAGGGAGGGAATGGGCCATGGAAAACATTTCGATTTGGTTGGAGTGTGCATTAAGACCATGTTTAACATTGTTGGAAGAGGTATTGAAGGACACTGGGCATTTCATGACTTCATTGAGAGACTGTATAACAGCTGGGGGGGGGGCATACATCATGGTCACACTTGATGTCCAGAGCCTCTTTACTGTGATAAGTAATGAGTATGGGATTGATGCTGTTTCATGGTTATTAACTGAACTGAAAATGCTATGGGGGTGATAGGATAAAATTGGTTAAGAATCTTCTGATATTAGTCCTAGAATATAATGTCTTTACGTGTGCAGGTGTTTTTTACCAACAAACACAGGGGGGTAGCAATGGGCACCCCTGTGCCAATACATATGCAAACATGGTTCTGTCTTACTGGGAGAGACATCATGTAATGGGGACCCATAACAAATGGAGGGACAAATTATGCTTATACAGGCGTTTTGTGGATGACATATTTTTGTTATGGGAGGGGGAAGAAAAAGAGTTAACTGATTTTATCCAATATTTAGAGTCAACCACCACATTCCTCAGGTTCTCTACAGTATTTTCCAGGACAGAGATATATTTCCTGGATGTCAGGGCAATTCAGGAGGAAGGGGGGTTCAAGACAGCCCTGTATAGAAAAGAGTGTGGGAAGAAGAGTTTGTTGTCACAGGACAGCATGCATCCAAGGTTCATATTTGACAACATTGTTACTGGACAGCTAGGGAGAGTATCTAGATTATGTACAGAGGACAACAATTTTGAAGAAGTAACATATTTGGAAGGTAACTTTATAGCAAGGAGTTATAACAAAAGGAAAGTGCAACGGATTACACGTACAAAGAGAGATAGGGGGTAAAATGTGTCCATGCTTAAAACAGGAGGCAGGGAGGACCATGGCCATCAGCAATTCGAAATAAAGTAGCAACATGAGACGTATGTTTACATATAGCAACAGCATTCATGGGGTATGCAACATAATTAGACGAAATTGGAAAATTTTGTTATCGGATGAGAAAATTAGGAAGGTAGTGGGAGAGGAACCAAGTTTCAGTTTTAGGAGGAATAAGAAATTGAATGATTTATTGAGTTATGAGGATAGGAAGGACAACAGACAGGTTGAAGTGAGTAAAGGAACCAAATTGTGTGGGTCCTGTAAGGCATGTAGATATATAAATAAAGATACCAACTTTACACACCCTGTCACTAGCAAGACATATTAGTTCAATGCTAGAGCTAGTTGCAGGACCAAGAATGTGGTTTATCTTGCTATGTGCCAACAATGCAGTTGCTGCTATGTAGGCAAAATGAACTGCATGCTTAAAAACAGGATACTCGACCATTTATCAGCAATCAGGGTACAGAATGAACACAATGCCCTATATAGACACATATTAAATCATGAGGGACATTATTTTAAGTTTCAGGTGAGCTGGAATGTAGTGAAAGGCATCAGAGGTGTGGATGTGGTGAATGAAACTGAGTATGAAGAGGCTAAATGGATAGTGGAACTTACAGCACACAGGCATCCAGGTCTCAAAGATGTAATTCCATTGAAACCTGGTTTGAAAAAAAGGCGGGTTCAGTACTGAGTCTTGATTGGTTGTCACTCCCTTTAGAAGAATGTTTTAAATTTGACCTTTTTATCTGATGAAGGGTACAACCCGAAAGCACTCATCTCTGCAGTTTTACTTCATTTTATGTTTGTTTTAATTGTGTTGAATGATTAAACTTTCTCTTTCTAAGTGGTGGTAGCTGCTATTTTTTTCTTTGGACTGTTGGTGTTGAGCAGCATTACCTTCAGTGAGGTACTCTTTGCTTGTTTTTTTGAATGAAACAAGTAGATAGTTGTTGTCAGGCAGCAGGTCTTTTTTGGATAAGAAATATTTTTACAAGTGGGGGTATCACAGAAATTGCTACTTTCAGCATGTTACTTTGTACTTTTTTATAGCTGAATATAAATTATAATTAGAACTGCAGTGCAAGGAGAAGTGGTTTGAGTTGAGTGCTGCTTGTTTTTTTATATTTGATTTTGACTGGCATTCCAGTAATGTATTTAAAAAGTTATTTATTTTTTCATGCCTGACAACCTTTTTGTTTCCATCTCGATATTAAATAAGCTGTCATGTAGCCAATGCATTGAAATATTTTTTTTCTTCTACACTTCATTTTGTCTTAATTGGACTCTCATAATGATGGTCTGGCACCCAGGGCATATTTAGCGTATTTTATTAAAGTCACAGTTTTTGTGGTTTTGAACATACCTCCATCCCTTTCTAGTTGGTCACTCCCCTTCCTGTTAGCCCCACCCATTCAACTGTCTCCTGCAGCCCCCCTTCGATTTGAATTCACCAGCCGCTACTAGTAATGGCCCTGTTTGAAGTAATTAAAAATTGCTTCATCATGGCCAGTGACCATTCCCATTACAATAGAATCCTATTTATTTTAAGTCACATGTACTGTAACTGAATGGCATAGCTGTCACATAATGTATACACAAGTTAATGAAGTTATTGTAGAAAACAATAATAATAAAAAATAAATGTTTTGCAGTGGATAAGCAGGTTACATCTTCACAACCCAATGTTTAATATAAGCAACAGTGAGACTAACAAAAAAACACTAGTAATTTACTCTTGCCAGAGGAGCTACAACCAAAGAGTCGTTTTAATTAAGTATGCATGGTGTGGGCTTGAAACCTCCCATATGGTGTATGTTGGGAGCGACTAGCATCCTGCAAAAAGTTTTTAAAAGATATTTTACTTATTTTTCTGAACTGCTATACAGTATAAGGTTTGCTGTATGTTGTTATTGTTTTGAGTGGTTTGATACTTCGCCGATGCAGGGCTTTGTGGAACTGGGCATGATAAATCAGGATACAATTAACTTACTTTCATTGACTCTCAAAGCACTTTAATATAACATGTACCTACTGTAACTATCTGCATGAAAAAGCTGTTCTTCCATCCAGTAGAGAAATGACACAGATATCTGTGAATATGTTCATTGTAGTATAAAATGTCTGCCGTATGTAAAAATTAAATGTTTACAAGTTTCATAATTGCCAACAACAGATAGCTGAATACAATACAGAATACATGTATATACTGCATGCAAAATAAAATAAAGACTTGTAAATGGTTTTGCAATATCAGATCTGTAGTTCTCCTGTACTAAATTAAGTCCAAAATAAAATAATTAATTCTTATAAACTACTATAGCAATAACTGATGACTGGGTGTGGTATAGTGAAGGTTTACCCATGGTTGTTGTGTTTTAATCATGAATGCAAATCCTGATCAATTAAACAAAGGCAACCATGGGTAAATCTTCAATATATCACACCCAGGGGTCAGTTATTGCCATTATACAATCACACTATTTAAGAAAAAAATCATTTACTTTTCTTAAATAATGTATTTGTATAATGGTGTCATAGTGTTCTTCTGCTTTGTTTCCATATCCTGCCACTTTCTTGATGTAGTGAACATGGGTATGGGACCTACCTTTCCAAACTTATGTAATACATAAATGCTTTGGAAAACAAGCATCGGAGAAAGGAAGACTTCCATTGCTTTTTTTTTTTTTTTTTTGGAAAAAAAAAACAAACAAACCTGGGGATTTAATAAAATCTGTGTTGGTGTAGTGTAAAGCCTACATGGACAGTACCATGGTTGTGTATGCAGTACCCCTTCAGTAGCACACCATGCATATTAATGAAGGCACATTACTGAGGGAGAGCCATGTATCATGGTACTGAATCAGTGTAGGGAGTGTGTTACTGTGTCCAGATATGAGTAACACACCCCCTGTACTGTCAAAGTGCTGGATATTAATGTATGCATATGTAATAAAAAGTTAAATTTTTTTGTGTGTTTGAGCAGCACGGCGTGCAGCAATGGACATGTGCCAGACATCTAAAAATAGAAACTGCATACATTTAATTATGAAATCAAAAGTCAAGTTTAAGCATAGCTGAGTGGGGTTGTGCACCACTCTGCAATGCTTAGCTATGCTGAAACATAGTGGAGAGATATATGTAAAAGTATAGCAGCAGTCTACATGGCCATGTAGCTGAATGGTTAGAGTGACAGCCTTATTTATGTATTTTTAAGTTTTGCTTTGCTGTGCTCAACTAAGCTCCGCTAAGGACAGCTAAGCCTTGCCAAGCACTGCTAAAACAAGGTATGTTTTAGCTGTGCTTAGCTGGTTTGCACATTGCTAAGCGGTGCAAAGCACTGTTAAGCAATGCCCATTTTAGCACTGTTCAACCAGGCTAAGCTGGCTTGCACACTGCTAAGCATTGCCAAGCATTGCCAGTTTAAGCACTGCTCAGCTAAGCTCAGCGGGTTTGCGTGGTGCTAAGCAATGTGTTGTATTTTTAAAAATTGCCAAATGGCAGTAAAGGGTAGGAAAACAGTCTTATTTAAGTGCAAAGGTGGGAATCCAGCAGAACTAGTTGGAGTTTGAACTTGGCAGGAACTATGGCAGGTGTTGGAGAGGGTGCGCACTTCTGGATGCAGCTTAGGGGCATTCTGGAGTCCAGGGTCATGGTTGGACTCCTTGTTAAGTACCATGACATCCAGCTGCTGCAGGGCAAGTACCATGGGTTAAAGTACAAGTTGAAGGCCTGGGACTAGCTGGCATGTGATCTCATGAGTACAAGTGGTATCCCCCGCATAGGTGAGCAGGTGCATAGTCATTATGATGACCTGAAGTGTCGTAAGGGGATCTCTTGGCCACCTGGGTCCAAGATGCTCAGGATAGAATGCCCCACAAGTTTGTAAGTACTGTTTACATTGTTTCACCAATACCTAATCTGAATGTGTGATAGACAGATATGCATAATGGTGCACTTCTCTCCCTACAGCTGCAGAGGAGAGCGCTCACAACCTAAAGGCCCATGCAGGGTGCCTGGCCAGGTTGCACCATGAGTGTGGTGAGTACAGATGTATCTTGCAATCTAGAGTCAGACAAGCAAGAAGAAGTAATGTATTAACTGTCATTAGAAATATACAGTTTTGATTGTACTGCAATGAATGTGGCCATAGAGCTGGACTGCAATAAGTGAGTAATGCCAGGTATAGTTCAATAAAGATGAAGGCATGAAACCTGAGGATGTTAAGAAAATAAAGTTTCTACTGCATTAATTGTGGAATTACAGCTATATTGCAACATCTGCATTACAAAAACTGTTCTGCAGTAATGACTGGAAAATATACCACTCACTGCATAAAGTCACCCCTAATAAAGCTGTGTTTTGCAATACGTGTGTATTTTGGGCTGTTGTTCATGAAATTGAGTGTTACACCTGCTGTGAACTAAAAACATGAAAGAATACCACTAACTGACTGAAGGTTAGCTAATAAAGAGTGTTTTGCTATACTATAGATTTGGAGCTGTGCTAAAAGATCTAATGCATTATATTTGTTCTGCACTAAGATCTGAAGCAATAATAGTAAAGCCCCAGTTATATTGTGTATATCAGGATTGTCTTGTGTCAACCATTGCATTTCAGCTACATGCATTGCTGCTCTGAGGTATGCTGCTGCAGGCAAGTATGAAACTGTAATAGCTGTGATGAGTGGATGTGAAACCACAAATTTGTCCCAGAGGTTCCACCTGTGTCCCTCACTGACAGGGACAACAGGTGCTGACTGAGGTTTCTTTTTGGGGATAAACTCTTGGCTAGGCTTGGAAGGGTCCCAGGGCCATTAGCCTAGTGATCAGCTATGATCTTATGAGGCTATAGACTGCAAATATACCACCTGCAACTGCATATGGGTCAGGTAGCCAACCCAGCACTCCGATATGGTTTCTACACATCACAGATATTTTCACCCACTAGGGGTATACGGTGTACACCAGCATTATATGTATTAATGTACAGTTCACCTAATATATCAGTCATGCATGAATCTCCTGCATGTGTGTTCAACTGTTATTGCAGTCTTGCACAACAATCTACTTCTATTACCAGGTTATATGGTTAACAGGTGAGCTCTAGGCAAATATCTGTCAATCAATACACAGCAGTGGCTCAGTAGCTCAGTTTGATAAATGCTAGGTGTGATGTACAATTTGTCACACACAGATCAGGGGTCAAGTTCAGTGACAAGTGCTAGTAAATATTATTGAATCACTTATCTACTGTTAGATGTTCTCCCCACAGGAATTATAGGTAAATAAATGTCTGCAGTAGACCTTAGAATGTGTTAATAATTTGTGTTTTCAGATGTACCAGAGTGTTAACAGCATTGCTCAACAATGTGAAAAGACTTCAGAAAATAAAGGCAATAAGTACAATACCAACAAAACTTAATACAATAAATAAAATGTGAACTCTTGGTATGGCCGTATGTCTGGTGTGTCTGTGAATGTCTGCTGATAGTCTAACCCCATGCCTGCCATGATAGTCGTAAACTGCCTGTACTGTGCACAATACAAAGTGTCACACTGTCACAGACTATGATCACTGTTGTCTAATCCCTCTGTTGAGATCTATCATGGACATGATTTACGTCAGTAGCACAGTCACACTACATCAGTCCACAGTACACCTTGCTAGACGTATCTGTCCCCCTGACATGTAATAGTCCACTGTAGTTGTGTACCTGTAGGTGTTACAGCTTGGCCCATACTGTCCCATGCGGATAGCTTGAGAGGTATGTATGTGCTATAGAAGCTATAGGGCAGTTATATGCATAAAGGAAGGACAGACCTGTAGAGTATATAAGGGTACTGTTGCAAACAACATAGCCTATACTGGCATTAATGGACTGTATTTTTCTCTCCCCCACCCCTTATCTGCATCATAATTTATTATTGTTGTACATCAGTAATGGTTTACTATTAACATATGTTGCTTTCAAAACATTATGTTGGGACTTGTGTTTTATTATTGTTATGTATTACAATGGTTGCACACTAACATACCTTGTTGAATTACCTGTGTTGTTGGCCTTATGCTGTAACTGGTACTGGCATGCTGTTACTATAGTGACTGATATCTCACCTATTGTTGTGTTCCATATGCTATGCAATGTTATGTTACTTGGTTATTTGCAACATTCTGGCATGCTGTTATAACTAACTAAATATTCTGTTCAATACTAACCTATACACTTTAAAATACCTCAACACCATAGCTCAACTGGGTAGGCTGGTTCCTGGCAATCTGTCTACCCTACCTTAGCTGACCGTGGCACTGGGCCCCAGCATGTCTGGGACCCAGTGCTGGTTCCTGGCGATCTGCCTACCCTACCTCAGCTGGCTGTGGCACTAGGCCCCAGCATGTCTTGGACCCAAGCCAGTGGCGCCCTCCTCCGCTGGTCCTGCACCACCTATGGGTGGAACCACCTCAGGGGATGGAGCCCATCCCCCCTGGGAGCAGGTGTGGGATTGTCACCTGAGAACAGCTACCCGTAATGGTGCACAGGATCATGCATCGTGGCTATGAGGATTACCTGCACTGGATTGAGGGCAAACTCACCAACCTGGAGGGGCAAAGTGGTCCTGGCATCCAGCCCCCAGCACAGCCACCTTCAGGGCAGTGAAGGAGCAGTGTTGACTGCCCATGGGTGGGGAGCTCAGTCTCACTGCTGCCATCTGGGGGCACATGACTCTCTGATTCCACAACACCCTCCCCGTCCAAGATGTTTACCCCCGTCATGTTTCACACACCACCCCTGTATACTGTCTTGTTTTTCTTGTCTGTCTGCAAATGCAACCTCTCCTACCCAGCCTACCTCCCCACATATACTTATATCCCTTCCCCAACTTTCCACTCTCATCTTATAAAAAAAAAAAAAAAAAAATCTCCCCATACATAGCTCTCCATTTCACATCCACATCCAATGGACGCACTTAATCATTACATAAATTAATCAACACAAGTTATGTTGCTCTCAGAGGCTCCAAATTCCAAATTCTCTACAACCCGCACAGCTGTTGCTGTAGAAGAAATGGAGAGCTATGGTCCTTTCCTACACCCATCCAGCACATCCCTACATGCCTTTCAGTATGTTTTCCCCCTGCTTGCCCCCATTTCAACACTTTCCTATCACCCCTTTTTTCCTTTTCTTTTTTTTTTAAATTAGCACGGATTTAAGTGGAGCTAAGTGGTGCGCCATGTCTTGCAAATCCACTTAAAACTGCCTTAATCACCTTCTCTGTTTCTGACACTGTTAGGCACATCTGCAAAATAATCACCCCTGCCAACTCTGGAACCTAGGCCTCTGTCTACTACAGCATAGTGCATTAGTCCACTAGGTCACTCAACTCTGAAATGTAACAGGTGTTTCCATAAACATATCCTGACTGTCAATGACACGCTGCTTGTACATATCATGTGAAAACTGACAGTGTACTTGGTACTGTGATGCAGACAGCAAACCAGTACACAGCCAAATAAATAATTTATTTTATTTTTATTTATTTTATTTTACATTTGTTAACCGGGATGGCCCAACTGGACACAGGTCCATTTTCAGTGGAGGCCCAGGGAGAAAACCTCCACAGTAAGCAACATTTTACACAATATGTTAAAATACAGTATACAGAGAATTTTCAAACAATATGCTAAAATGAAGTATCATTGACTGGATCCTTACTAATAGGGACTCAAACAACTACACCACAGGCACCCTTCCCAGTGACCTCAGTGACCACCTAATAACATATATCATTAAACATAAATGCCCAACTTCTAACCCCCCCCCCCTATATAGAATAATCAGAAATAAAAAGAAATTCGTCCCACAACTATTTCTTGCCGACCTGAAATCCTGCAACTGGACCATACTAAAAACCCTACCACTCGACGAGAGTGTGTCACACTTCAATGACACATTCCTTAAGATACTTGACTCTCATGCCCCACATAGGCAAATTAGATCCAAAGTTCGTATAGCACCTTGGCTAACTAGAGAAACTAAAACCAACATCAAACTCCGTGACCAAGCCTGGGATAAATGGAGAGCCACAAAAACCTCCCAAGATTGCACTAAATTTCAACAACTAAGAAACACCACTAAAAAACAGCTGTTACCCAAGATAAAAAACAATACTTCTGCCACCTCCAGCAAAAACACTAGAACAACCCAAAGAAATTCTGGGCAGGTTTTAACAACCTTCTGCACCCAGGTAAAACCTCCACCCCAACCCCGGAGAAACTGATAGAGAAAGGACAGGAAGAAGTAGCCAACACCTTCAACTCCTTCTTCACTGAGACTATCCAAAATCTAGCCAGTCAACTAACCTCCACTCCCCCATCTGCCGCTCAACAGCATGTTGACACCCCTACCCCTTTCAATTTAAAACCAGTCTCTTCCTCTTATATACGACCCCTCTTGAAAAAACTCAAACCAACCACCCTAGCGGCTGACCACCTTCCTGCAGAATTCTTACAAATTGCGTCTGATGTAATAGACTACCCCATATCAATCCTTATCAATAGAACTATAACTGAAATGTACATCCCCTCTATCTGGAAGATTTCTTATATCATCCCACTTCACAAAGGAGGTACCTCCATGGAAACGTCAAATTATAGACCAATAGAAATACTGTCCCCAATAGCGAAAATCATGGAAAGATGCATCCACAAACAACTTCTTCACTACCTAACCTTTAATCATCTCTTGTCCAACTCCCAGCACGGCTTTCGCCCCCACCATAGTACAACTACTGCCCTCCTTTCCTTTGTTGACTCCATCAATAACAATCGAAACAACAAACTTATATCCTCTGCCCTCTTTCTGGACCTATCAAAAGCTTTCGATATGGTCAATCATCAGCTCCTTCTTAACACCCTTGAAACCCTGCATCTGGACACTCCAGCACTAAACTGGTTCAAGGCCTACCTCACTGGTAGGCAACAAGCTGTCCTGTGGCAAAACTGTATATCAGGACTGCTCCCAAATACCATAGGTGTTCCTCAGGGCTCTATACTGGGCCCACTTCTGTTTTCCATCTTCATAAATGACCTTCAATCAGTCATCCCTAAATCCACCTGCATCCAATATGCCGACGACTCCACCCTAATCTGCTCAGACGTCTCCCTCTCGAATCTCCAAATCACCACTCAACACTGTTTTTCTCTAGTTGAAAAATGGTTCACCGATTTGAAACTCCTACTTAACCCAACTAAAACGAAATTATTACTATTCTTCCCCAACGTTTTCTCACCCCTAGGTAAAGAACTCCCAAACTCTAACAATATAACCTTCCATGTTAAATCCAACAATGGGACCCTCATAACCCCTGTCACCAGTACCAAATTACTAGGAGTTACCATTGATCATAAGCTCAAATTCGACATACACATTACTCAAACCGTAAAGTCTGTTAACAAAAAACTAGGATCCATGTACAGAATTAAAAATTTCTTAACTCCTTCCACCAAATTAACTATTGCCCGTACCCATCTCCTCTCTTCCCTCCTCTACGCTTCCCCAGTCCTCTCTTTCCTCAATAAACGTGAACTTAACATGCTCTCTCTTGCCTACAACCACATTGCTAGATTTATAACAGGTTCCACTTATCGAACCCACCATTGTCTTAACTTGAGGAACCTTGGCTGGCTGGAACTGCCTAATCTCCTCAAACTTAACCAACTCACCGAAGCTTACAAAATAATCAACCATCCTGATAAAACTCCCTCACTGTGCAGCATTCTGACTCCATACACTAACCTCAATAGTCTTCGATCATCTAACAGTACCCAGATCCTAACCATTAAAGCTAAGAACTCAGGTGGGGATGCCCTCTACGCCAACTCCATTGGAAAGCCGTGGAACTCCCTGCCAAACTACCTAAGACTTGCAACCTCACACACTCAATTCAAAAACAACCTTAAAGAATATCTCACAACACAGTGGTTATGCCCATGTCGTGCACCTGACTAACTACATATCTCATACCCCCCCGAGTCCCACATCTTCCTAGCCCATTTCCCCTATCCAGATCTCTAAAATCTCTCATTCCTAATAGTAATGAGGATTATACTTGATCCAGTCTATATTCCATTACTATGTGAAATTAATGCTATGTATTACCTCCAGTATGTTCTTTGTCTTATATAACTTATATGTAATTTTTTTTCATCTTGTAAATGTTATTTGTATTCTCTTTTTTTGTAACTCTATTTTGAATCTAATTTAAACATGTACTGACCATTTTGTTTGTTTGGAGCTTTTCTCCTCGGGCCTCTACTGAAAACGGATATGTATCCAGCTAGACTAGCCCGGTTAACAAATGTAAAATAAATAATAAATAAATAAGTATACAGCAGAAGACATAACAAGACATATAGATATAGGAAAAAATAGTTACACATGGTTAATAACAGAATAAGTATACAAATTCAATCAGCATTAGGAGAAGACCTAGACTGTAATATATATTACAGGTACTAGGTATATTAGGAAGTGAGGTATATAAGTGGAATAATTTGAGGACTTAGGTAATACATGGGCATAGCCACTTATTCTTTAAATGTGTTCTAAGTGAGTTTTTAAAGTGAGAAGAGGTAGGGGCAGAATCAGAGCAGGAGGGAGATTATTCCAGGTTCTAGCTATGGAGTGGAAGAACAGTGCTTTTCCTGCAGTATTGTTAGCCCTAGAGATACAGAGGAGGGATGGTGGATGTATGTGAGGCCTGGGATAGCAGGTATAGCTGTCAACTGCATAGACTGTTCCAGAATGTCCACAGTTGTGCCACCTACTTTTGGCACAGTTCTCACAAAAACCTGTCCTGTGTGCTGAAGTACCGGCAAGTCAGTACAGATTGAGGTTAGAAAATCATGACAGACAGTTCAGTGTCACGTCATACCCATCCAAGCACACATGCTTATGTGAATCCTTTGTAACAGAGTGTATGCATGCACATATATCTTCCAAATATGCCTTCTGTAGTTTTGACCCAGTAGCTCAGTTTGTTAAATCCCTAGCATGCTGTATATTTTGCCACCCACAGTCCTGGGTTTGAATACAGTGTGTTGCACTTCAATGACATGCTTGTGAATACAACAAATAATGACTGAGTCCTGCAATTTTAAACAGAACAGGTTGCTGCTACTGCATTCACTGCTATGCATGTTAGCACATCAAAGGCCTGTAGGTAGGGACACACTGCACAAATATGTATAGGCTTCCTAAATCTCACCTATCACTCTGAATGGCACTATTACATAACATATGTACCTTATGCACATGCCTCACCTGGACTGTTATGGGTATCCTCACCCTGGCTCTGTTGTAACAACAGAGCTGACACTGCTCCCTCACTGACACAACAGCTTGCTGTCCTCCAATGTGTTCATACTCCCCAGTATGATGCCTGGGCAAAACATAGCAGCTTCAGCCTGCAACATATGCAGCAGTATGTTCAGCTACCTGCTGCAGACCTACTATACCTCACAACCCCCTAGAACAAGGGATCCATGCAACACCCATACATAAAGAGGTGGGGGTCAAAGATCGAGCAAAAGGACATGTGTCACAGTCTTTCCCTAGAAACATGCACAGCTGATAGACCTGCAGCTACTGCAGCAGCATGCGTTTTCTGATGCATACAACGTATGACACTCACATCTGTCTTCCCCCTTAATGACCTCAACCCACATTGTTTAACACTGAACTGCCACATTATCAGAAAGTCATTTCACAATGGCCAAACATAGCATAAAAACCAGTGGACATACCACAGAAATCCCAACACTGGACACTATTTTTAACTACCCTCTGTAATGCTGTAGGCTCCACACCTCGATAATGTCCATCTCACAGACTAGGAAAGGGGCCAAGGCCTACATGAAGGCCTTAAATATAGCACTGTTGTGCCATGCCATTAGCTAATAAAAGTGTAACCCAGCTGTTCTGGATGCGATTAATACATCTGAGCCACATATTAGTGCACAGACAATCACCTGTTAATGAGCATTACCTACAAAAGGAAAGCAGCTGCCTATGGTAAATGGGTCTGTGACTTGCTTTACCAAGACAGACTGTGATTATAGAAGCATATTTATTCAGGATTTCGGCACAAAAAGGAGTACAGCACTCTACCAGATATGTAATAGAAGTCCCCATTTCATGGGATGCAGATTGGAGGATGCAGTTATGGAGAAAAGGAATTACAACAGTAAGCCTGTAGTACATCTCTGGGAATGACATGTTGGTGATAGTCTGCTGTCCACCACGTCTACAGGCATGCCTTTCAACTCTGCCTGCTGTGATGTAGTTCATAGCTCTGGCCCTCTCAGTCCCTCCTACAATGGTTGGCTCCTGTATGAATGCTGGATTGTCTGTTAGACAATAGTGACAGTACATAATGGTGGACACAGCTGGCATATCATATGATGTACTGTCATTCAGCTCCTCTCAGTCTGTGAATGTCAAACAGGAATAGTTCAAACATTGTACACGTGTCCCTGACTGCCCTTGATGTACTCTGGCTAGGTACTGTTTAGTCGACATTTATATCTCATTGCTTGAGAGCTATGGGCAGCATACCTGGAAACCCCCTACAGCAGGACTTCAGGTCATAGCCAGTAGTAGTGGGGGGACACAGGCAATGGCCTCAGCAACAGAGAGCCCATATTGATCATACAAAGTAAGGTAATGAATACAGTAACAGATATTACTGTAGCATAATTGTTTTCTGAGGGTTCTGGCATGCGACAGCCAGCTTCCCCACATTTTGAGATCAACTATTAAGTATTGTCCAACCGTTTGCCAGACATCCACATGTTTCTAGCAAAGGGTCCACATATATCAAGCACACGTACACATTCTGCAAACATTTGTGTACTGCATAAGTTGGACACCTACAGGGAAGATATCTTACAACACATCTGCAGTGCTGTCTGTCATTGCATCACACAGATGTTGCTGGACTGTTCCCATATACTTATAGTAACACTCACCTATGTGTTGGACAGTAGCTGTATGACTTGATACTGGGATCTTGCCCATAGTGGACACACCACAGAAGATGGCATTGATGGTAGTGGAGACATGCAACACACTCCATCACAGCACACATGGACATAACCGGTATTGCTACTATGTTGCTGATAGCCACATACATACTGTGTTGATAGATGGTGGGGTATGATGTGGGAGTTAGCAGAGGATAGTGCTGGCCAATTTGGATGTGCAGGGTGTGTACTTAGTGTAGAGTAACTTATGTGGTCCTGTGATGTGTTCCCTCATCATCTCTTTCAGAAAGGATCTATAGACCAAGGCACCCACCATTTTTAACTTCAGAAAATTATGTGATCCTGGATGGCCTCAGACTGCATCACAACATACTGCTGTCCAGGAGTCACCAGAATCATGAGCAATGTGCTGCAGTGTGGGCTGACCTTGTCACAGCAGTAAACCAAGTAGGGCTAGACGAAAGAAGCTAAGAGAAGGTCCGACACCGAGTGACAGATATAATAAATGCTTCATGGCAAAGGGCCACTGCTGTGGCCAGGAACCATGCTGCCACCGGCAAAGGGCCTGCAGCAGAATAACCACTCTCAGCCACAAAGAAATTCCTGGTAACCTGGGATCAGCCACCAGCTCCCAAGTATCCATCACCCCATACATTGTGGAGGTGGGTGCCCCAGCTTCCACAGCAGTGAAGCGTCCAGGTAAGCCTCCTGCGTTCATCACTGTAATACTGTATCAGTCAATGTGGCAGCCTCTGCATATCAGTACATGGATGTCAGGTCAATTTGCATTTGGGGGGGGAGTTTATTTGTGATGCACACTTATGCACACATACTCAGAATGTCAGCAATGTGGACAGTATCACAGTTCGTACTGTACATGTTGATATACGCACATACTATCCTGTAACAATGCCATTCTTTTGTATTTGCTGACAATACCTCTCCCTCCCATTTCCATAGGTATAGCAGGTGTGGCCGGAGTACAACATCCTGTAGCTGGTGAGTGTGAAACTGCTTTTGTATGGATCATATATACCCTAAGAATGTTAAGGGCTGCCATTTTGTTGTAGACACAACTGATATGCTTAGCCAGAGTACAATACTTGTATGCTCAGTTTTGGAGGGGTTAAATGAACTGCATTGAACTGGTAATCACAGTAATGTATTTGCAGGAGCTGTAATATATTTTCCCTTAGTTTTGTGAAGGTGTATGCAGTCTGCTATACAGGGAGCAATAGTTTGGTCAAGATGGGTACACTGTGTTGCAGCTGTAGGTCTATCACATACACTGAATTATCACTTATCTCACAGGTGTATAGTAGTGGCAACATTAACCAGACATAGTTGTAGTGCATGTTATAAAGGGCATGTCTTGTCTGTGTATGCTGTAGTCTACTTGTGTGTTGTGCAAGGGATCAGAAATATGATGTGGTATCTGTAATGCAGTTGTGGCACCTCACCTGTATGTGTGTGTGTTAGTGTGTGTGTGTGACTAACCAGACATAATAGTGCAGGTATTAATGTACTTATGTTGTCTTCCTCATCACCAGTGACCACGGGGGTTGTAGTGTGTCTCCCCTCACAACCTTATGTCAGTTTCTCATCGGACTGTGATGATGATGGTGGCCATAGTGGGGCACAGGTAGGGTTGTTGAGGGCTGAATCTGTCCCCTGGGTTGACATCCCACTTCTACCCCCATTTTCCCTGCACACAGCCAGTATGATTCCACATGCCCAGTCCCCTGCGGCCACAGATATCAGACAGAGTGTGGTAGCATGGAACAGGAGAGTGTGGAAACTATGGCATCAGTGAGTGCAGACACTACCCATAGCCAAATAACTTGCAAGGTTCCACACAGGCAGATTGACAGGGATGCTCAAAGGAGGAATGCTGCCCATCCACCACCTGTCATGGGTGTCACATCACAAGTGATTTGATGCATGTTTTGATCCATCACTCAGGCACAGGCATATTCCAAATGCAACATTAGATGGATGCTCAGGATCATGGATGCATCACTGTCTGACATCCGTGACTCCCTCCACCACATTGGTGGCACCATGCATCATTTCACTCATGTAGTGGACAGATGGTGTGGTGAGATATTGTCAGTCCTTGACCACACATTGTGCTAGAACATGTGGTAGGGATAGGGCATCGGACACATGGCTGTAGGTCAGCAACAGCATCTGCTGAGAGTCCACATGTCTGTGCACACTCCTGCTCCTATAGTGGCAGTACCTCCAGCACTGCAGAAGGAAGGGTCCTGTCCACACAACACTGTGGCAGGCCATGGGCACGTGGTCCTGGGTGGTCCCATGAGGAACATGGGCACAGCAGACATCAGTCACTGTCAACGACTAGTACCACATCTGGCCCTGGGCATGGTGGTGCCAGTGCCACTCCTGGCACAGCCAGTTCCCATGTTCATGGCTGGAGATGGTGAGCTGTCCATCCTGATATGTACGGTCCACTGCTGTCCAACATATCCACATGTAGGGCTAGCACATGGCTTGATTGTATACATGCACACACTCAAACATCACTCTCACATGCAGGTCACCAACAGACACACATGGCACCCTTTCATGGCCCAGCTGACCAGCACCCCTTCCTGACTCACACACATAATGTGAATTGCTTGGGACAGCCTAGGCCTGTGTCACCTCACACCACACCCCGTGCATGTGATGATATCTGTGCCACATCTCTGCCATCTGTACCATCAATGCAGAGACATGCATATATGTGTCTGATGCACAGGGTGACTGTAGTACATTACATGGCATTTTGTACTGTGGTTGTGTTACATCATGACAGGTGCTATATGCTTGCATGTGTCATGAGTACACATCAAAGTGTTTGCATCTTTGTTGCATGATGTTAAGTAAGCAGTGGTGTTGTAGACTGACATTTGTCTCTCATAACTTTGTATGTTTCTGTTGCAGGGGTTTGAGTGGCTACACTGTGGAAACTTGGTGGCAATACAGCGGGTCAGGATGGCATGGTAGCAAAGCAGAAATATGACATCAGCAAGGTGTGGCTGTATATGTGCATGGTTATGTAGGTGTATATGTGTAACACAGTGTGTCAGGGCAATGGTGGTGAACAGCATACTCCTGCATGCATATCCTGTGACAAGGCATGTTACCCTTGACATGTGTCATCTGGCTATTCTGTACTTACAAATGTAGGTGGTGGCAGATAGCATTTATACCTAGGTAGATGTGGGCTTTTGGGGGCCAGCAGCTACTCACAGGGCCTTAAAATGTATAACCATTGCACACACATAGGTAAGATAGACACCCTGCTGCAAGGGGATATATTTACAGAAACACACACACACACACTCAGATTTGCCCTTTAAGATTAGAACCCCTACCTATCTGGTAGTATGTACTACAGCACTAAGTAATTATTGCATGCACCATTAAGCTTAGGTGTTTTAAGAGTGTCTGCTAGTGCTGTCAAGGTGGATGACATCAGCAGGCCCTGTAAAGGACACCAATGGGGGCTGACAAGTAGGCACAGGGCCTTAAAATGTATAACCATTGCACACAGGCACACTTCTGCAAGGGGATATATTTACACATACACATACACACACACACACACACACACACACACACACACACACACACACACACACACACACACACACACACACACAGTTTCCCTTTCTGAGATAAGAACCCCTACCTATTTAGCAGTACATACCATAGCACTAAATACTTATCGCATGTACCACAGTGCTTATGTGTTTTGAGAGTGTCTGCCAGAGCTGCTAAGGTAGATGACATCAGCAGCTGTTGACAGGGAGACCACTGTTGTGGAGGACACTAGTCACAGGGTCATAAAATGATTGACGGTTGCACAAATATAAGCATGATGGGCATGTCTGTACTGTATGGGAAATATCTGCATACATACACACACAGGGTAGCTGATGTCAGATTAGAACCCCTACCTACTTACTATTACACACTACAGCACACAATAGCAGTTGCACGTGCCACCGGTTACATTTGGTGTATGAGTGGCTGCAGCACTACATCACTCTACACCTTTAGGTGACTATATATATATATATATATATATATATATATATATATATATATATATATACATATACACACACACACACACACACACACACACACACACACACACACACACACCTACCTGTTACCTCTAAATACATATATATATATATATATATATATATATATATATATATGTATTTATATATATATATATATATCCTTTGAACTCCATATGGGCGACACCATATGAGCGAAGTTGTAAAACCTCAAAATCAAAACAAAAAACATAAAAACAAAAGAAAAACCTACCTGATCACCCTGAGCAGGAGGGCAAGACCCCCTGCACCCCCCAAATGCCCCGCTACTTAAACATACCAACTCCAAGATTGCACTACATTGAAGTAAAGGGAAGAATTCCCTACAGCGATCTCCATTCACACTTGGGAGGTTTTAAATATTCGCTCATTTGGTGTCGCCCATATGGTGTTCAAATATTTAAACCTTCGCTCCTTTAATATAGACCCATGTGCCACATACCAATAGTTAAGCGTAATCATGTCTGAAGGGGATAGGGAGAGACAGATGCATATACATACCTGTCTGTATTCACAGAGATATAATACACATCTCAGTTCTTAACACAGATGAGGCATCAGACATGAGCCAAAATCAGCTAAGTGTATGAGCATGCTCAGTGTGACCATCAGTACTTCCAACGTGACTCCAAGCCAGACCTACCTGTAATCCAGTCCGGGATTTTCTGTGCTACAGCCAGTTGGCTGCTGCACCTGATTCAGCAGTCCAGCACCTCACTGATATTATGTCCAAGGGATTCCCTGCTGTGAGCTGCACATAATATCTGAGTCATAGTGTACAGGGTTTTGCATCATATGTCTGGTACATTTTACATAGCATTGTGATTTTCTGGTACATCACTGACACATCATTATAGAGTGACATTAGGAATGGATGAGAGACATTCGAGGTACTGACTCCATACACAGCAGTGGACCCATGCTAATGCACAACCTGTTATTCTCTGCACTTTTTACATTCATCTGGCCACTAGTTAGGCCTTTGTCTTATATGTGGGTCTTTATCCAACTCCTGTTCATGACTTTGTCCATATTTCCTGCTCTAAGAAGATGTACATTTGCTGTGACTGGGGTACATGATGTAACACCACACACAGGGGTACAGACTTCACACCTCTGACTGTACATGTTTAGCTGAATGGCCAGCATTCCACCCCATATGTCTGCGCTGCTCCTAAGACAGCTATGTATTTTTGGTAATACACTACTACATGGTGCACCCACTAACTTGTTGTGGGTACTAACACAGTTACATGATGGTCTTTACATCCTGTTGCTACTCTGACTTGTCACAACCTGCTGTTATACTAGCCACCTTCTAGGTTATTCAGAGCATGTGTAATGTTCATAGCTATGGCTCCCTGTCTCTCATCGTCTCTGGCTTTGTCCAGCTTTCTTGCAGTAACACATAGTGACATATTGACAGTCTATGGAACTCCTAACATAGGAGTACCTAACATGCAAAATTGTAGGTGCAGTTGGCTTCGAATCATGAACATCATCAACCATGCTAATGTACTTAGGCTACTAAGCCACACCAACCACCAGAAAATAAAGTTTAATTCCTGACACATTCAACATCAGACAGAAATACAATTTGACCCCTGCATATTGAAAAAAAAGGACATGTCACCAGGTTGTTTGGGACACCCCTGGGATTGTGTGGTCTGCTGCTATAACACTGCAAACATACTGTTACTGTAGTTGTATGGGAACACTGCTGTGTTGGGGGTAGGGGGCTCTAGCATTGACAGTCATGTGTCTGCCCTATGACCCCGCTGTTTCACTTTTCCCTCACATACTGCTGTGGGTTTTGCTGCCTTGTGCCCTACTGCATATTATGGGGCAGCCAGTATTGGACAGAAAGTTCCTGTTGTCCCACATAGCAGTTATTTCTATGCAGGTAGCCCAGTAGCCCACTATATTCCCTTGCATGCATGCAGCAGGCCCATACATATGCTACTATAGTCTAGTACCCCATACATTTGTTGTGAAGAAGAGTGACTTACCTTGTGAATCCAGTAGTTGAGATAACAGTGGTTCAGGGCTGACTCTGTCTGATGCACGCAGTACACAGCCAATACATAAAATAAAAATACAAAAACGATAACTGGAACAGCAGCCAAGTACCAAGAGTAACAATTCAGTTCCAATAAGGCAGTGTACTCGAACAGTGGTATCACAATAGCACCACTATAAATACACAAGTCAGTCCACCAAGGTAGCAGCAAAACCGTTTTTAATAAAACAAATTAAAATACACGTTGAGCGCTTTCATCTATGTATATAGACTTCCTCAGAACACCATCCATTTTAAAATACACAGCTTATATACACGCACACACCTCAGTGTAATCACTTAATTTAGAAAAAGTCAATTGTTTAAAAAGTTAACCCTATAACTGCTACCTCTGGAGTATCAAACTAGTTGAACTTCTAACACATATATCCCATTCTTACATATATAATACTCATGTTTAATATGTATGTTACAAACACAACTTTCTAAAACCCATATTATTTTTTAAAAAAATGTACACATACAAAAAATGTTCTCTGAATCAGCAGTTGAAAAATCAACTATTGAAAATCAGTCGTTGCAAGCTAAAGTCATAAGTGTCAGCATGTTATACAAAAAGAACTAGTAAACATGATGACAAGAAATTCCAGAACTTTTTTTAAAAAAGAATGTACCTTAAATTCTATTATTGTCCAACATAGGCTTAATAGAAATGTACTCGTTTAGACCAGGGAACACAGTGGCATTTAGTTTTATTTGCCACCATACCTCTCTCTCTCCTAATTTTTTCTTTATGTTCCCCCCTCTGGCATTAATTTGTACAATTTCTAATATCCCAAATATAAACTTGTCACAAGTCTTACTAGTCATCAGATGTTTACTTAATGCATTTTTCTCGTCTCCCTTTTTAATGCAGTAATAATAATCATATATCCTATTGCAGAGACATCTCTCCGTTTTTCCTACATAGTAACAAGTGCAGTGTGTACAGGTAGCTAAATATACTAAATGGGATGTTCTACAATTTCCTTTCATGAATTTTATATTTGTAGAATTAATATCCTGCAAAACTAGTATATTTCTGCCATCAATGTATCTACACTGGTTACAATTACCACATTTTTGTGTGCCTTTCATACCTTGCTGACCTTCTGATCTGTTACTTTTCCTTTCAAATTCCATCTTTAGATTACTTGCATTGCTGTATACAAACATAGGCCTATTTCCCATTGCTTCTAAAATATCCTTGTCCACACTAAATATATTCCAGTGCTTCTCCATAATGGCCTTAATGTCATTGATATTGTACCCATACTCTAATATACATGCTCCTGTATATTTTGGCACTACGGCCTGGTTGACCTCAGTCTGGGCCGTAAAAACTTTGTCTTTTTTACCCAGAATGGCCTGATATCTAATGTTTCTATTACTAATAACATAATGTTTTAAGTCAGTAATCAAACTGTCAGGGTACCCCCTAGCTCTAAACATATTACCAATGAAATCTAATTCCATTGCCAAGTCAGATATTTCAGAGGTCATTCTGGCCGCTCTTATAAATTGACCTTTAATAATACCTTTTTTCTGTTTGTAGGAGTGGCAGCTGTTAAAGTGTAGGTACGAGTTACTAAATGTCTCTTTTCTATGAATTTTTGATGTAAATCCCTCATTCCCAACAGTTATCTCAGTGTCTAGGTAAGATATTGTTTTCTTACTCATACTAATGGTAAATTGTAAATACTCACACCTACTATTCAAGTATACTATAAACTCGGCTAATTTCTCTTCACTCCCTTTCCAAATCAAGAACAGGTCATCCAGGAATCTGGTATATAAATCTATAAATTTCCACCATTCACTATTAAATATATGTTCTTTCTCCCAGTCAAGTAAAAATAAATTGGAAAATATGGGGGCGCAAGCTGCCCCCATCGCAACCCCCTTACATTGCCTGTAGTATTCTCCTTCGAAATACACGTAGTTGTATTTTAGTACTATATCAGTGAATTCCAAAATTAGATTTTTTCTGTCTTGGTCAATAACTCCCAGTTCATCCATACTATTACTGAACCTATTTAAACCTTCCTCTATGGGAATACTGGAGAATAAATCTACCACATCAATAGTTACCATGATGATATCAGATTTACATAGGTCAGGTGTCAATTGTCTCAAAAAATCCCATGAGTCCTTTAGTAAATGGTGAACTCTGTTGTAACTAGATTTTAACCATTTATCCACAACCTTACCAAACACAAAAGTTTTAGACTTATTCCCTGAGATAATTAGATGGAAGGGGGGATCTAGAACATTTTTATGCACTTTCGGTATACCTACAATGGTACCTATAATGGGGTCATTGACTTTTAAGTAGTTGTACAAATCTAAATCTATTCTCTCTTCTATGAGCAAGTCTTCTAGAACCAAATCAATTTTATGGTATCCGATGTTGACTTCATTGATAGAAGAGATGTCATAATTCCCTGAGTTAATTAAAATCATATTAATCTTGTTATTATACTCAGTAGTATCATATAACACTGTTCCCCCACCCTTATCAGGCTTCATGATTCGTATTTTATTGTTGCACTTCAGATCATTCAATAACTTATACTGATCGTAATTGAGATTGTATGTTATCTTATTCTTTTTGCAAATGTTAGAATAAGCGTACATATCATCAATGACCAGTTTCTCATAAATAGCCAATAAACTGTTAAGGGGGTACTTCTAACTCTGAATTCACTGTTTTTAAAGGACTTGTTCCTATATAGCAGTTCCAAGTTCAATTTTCTAATATATTTTTTAAAATCTATAATACTTCCAACTACATTGAATTTTCTGTATGGAATGAACTTCAACCCTTTTGCAAACAATTCAAAATGTTCTTTTTTAATAACAATATTAGTGTAGTTAAAGATATTATATTCCCCAAAACTTTAGTGCACCTCATTGTGCTTTAAAATGTTCTGTCCAACCTCCTTCCCGGTTGTCTCAAACTGACATGTGATTGTCTTTCTTTGTGTTCCCTCCACCTGTATATACTTGTGTCCTTCCGTTCTACTTGTTGCCACCGTTTGTCTCCCTCTTCTAAAAAAATTCTCATTCCTATTCTGATATGTATCAAACCTAGCATTGGTATATCCATTTTTGTAATATACAGACTGTTTTCCAGAAAAATCAACCTCATGTGACTTAATCCCATTCCTAACAGTCCTATTACTTTTGTGGGGGGCTTTATTATTCCTATTTTCCCACTTATAAGCTTCTTTATTGGCATATTGATCCCTATCTCTCCGCATTTTCTTACATTTTCTATCAAACTGCTTGTCAATAATTTTTTCTACCCAGTCAAACTGGCTGTTGTATAATGTCTCCATTTCATCAAACAGTAAGTCACTAGTAATTTTCTCATTTAAAGCTTCCACTTCGGTTAACAATTTACATACTTTTTTGTCATTGCAAGAGATTATGAATTTCATAAACTCCATTCCAAAATTGTTAAACATTCTATTACATTCATCAATATTGTCATCATTTAAATCAATACCAATAGGAACTTTAAAAAAACGAAGTCCCATAGGGACAATGTGAGTATCCATACATTGTATTAAATAACTATTGTCTAATTGGATACTCTTTAATAACTTTAATTTACTGCCAAAGCTCATAATGCATTCTTTTAATGTTGCATCATTATTTCTGTTAGATTTACCCTTGTTGCAGTTATTATTAATGTTAAAGTCCACTTCATTTAACAAATATTTGTGAATGTCTCTCCCCACTGTACGTTTTGAGACATTGCCATTGTTTACAGTACCTGTAATGGCTCCATTAGAAGCCATGGCATAAGTTCTTTTAGGCACAATGCGTTTGGGTTTAGCTCCTAAATCCTGGAAAACGACCTCCGATCCTATAGTTCCTCGACTGACATTGTTGTCGACCCCATTTTCAACTTTGTCTCCGGATCCATGAGAGGCTCGTCGGAACACTTCCCTTTCATGACTGTTAGCTTTAGCTTCAACAAAACTCGCGCGCTTCTCCTCTCTCCTCAGTGCTCGCGATGATGTCATGACGTGACCAGCACCATAGGTAGGCTCCCCTTGAGTCAGTAGCTCAATCAGTCTCGTTAATTCGCCCTTTACAATCGCCATCTCGGACTGTAATTTATATATCTCATCCCGCCTGGGTGAGAAAAGAGATGGCATTTCATCCAGCGAGTCCATACTGCCAGCGTTTCACCAACAAAATAAAAATACAAAAACGATAACTGGAACAGCAGCCAAGTACCAAGAGTAACAATTCAGTTCCAATAAGGCAGTGTACTCGAACAGTGGTATCACAATAGCACCACTATAAATACACAAGTCAGTCCACCAAGGTAGCAGCAAAACCGTTTTTAATAAAACAAATTAAAATACACATTGAGCGCTTTCATCTATGCATATAGACTTCCTCAGAACACCATCCATTTTAAAATACACAGCTTATATACACGCACACACCTCAGTGTAATCACTTAATTTAGAAAAAGTCAATTGTTTAAAAAGTTAACCCTATAACTGCTACCTCTGGAGTATCAAACTAGTTGAACTTCTAACACATATATCCCATTCTTACATATATAATACTCATGTTTAATATGTATGTTACAAACACAACTTTCTAAAACCCATATTATTTTTTTAAAAAATGTACACATACAAAAAATGTTCTCTGAATCAGCAGTTGAAAAATCAACTATTGAAAATCAGTCGTTGCAAGCTAAAGTCATAAGTGTCAGCATGTTATACAAAAAGAACTAGTAAACATGATGACAAGAAATTCCAGAACTTTTTTTAAAAAAGAATGTACCTTAAATTCTATTATTGGCCAACATAGGCTTAATAGAAATGGTACATGGTAAGGGACAGGCTGTGTGGTGTAGCTGGTATCCTTTTTACTATGCATGTGAGTCATAATGAGGTGGCAGTCCCTAGGACCCTAGGTTGTCAGTGCATGTGCTATGTGTTGCATCTTTGCCAAGGCCAAGGCATACTGGGCACACCTACATCTGCCTACAGGAACAATCTCAGGGGGTTCCTTCTCTGATTCTTCCTGTGGGTGTGGCTGTGGGGACCTTAGCACTGGTGGGGGATTGTGTCCCTTCCCTGTGATGATCCTGCCACAGCTGTTTCTGCAGGATCAAATTATGTAGCATGGCACATACTGTGAACATCTGTGCACATGTGTCTGGAGAATACTGCAGGGATCCACCAGATATATCAAGGCAGCAGAATCGTGACTTGAGCAGCCCAAACACATGCTCTATGATGTTCCTAGTTTGTACGTGTGCTCCATCATGGCATCCTTCGGTAGGTGTGTGCATATTTCTGATGAGTGTCATCATCCATGGTTCCAGTGCATAGCCAGCATCCCTCAGTAGATAGCTGTACAGGATGCCCCCCCCCCCGGCAAACATGTAGTACAGCTATGATGCATGCCAGATATGAGAGTTGTGATAACTGCCAGGGCTGCCAGCACACACACTCATGATAATGCCCTGGGCATTGCACACAACCTGGCAGTTGATGGAGTAATAACCCTTGCAGTTGATGAAGACTCTACCCTCCTCACCAGGCAGTGCTTTGATGTGGACATGAGTGCAGTCTATGGTACCCAGTACCACAGGGAAGTGTGCTACTCATTGGAAGAGACGCATACTGCTGGCCCTCTCATCAGGGGTGCGGGGTAAATAAATGTGCTCACTTGCATGTATTTGCATGGCAACCAGGAACTGGTGGAGTACTCTGGATGCAGATGCCTGTGAGACCCCCATCATGTCCCCAGATGGTCTTTGAAAAATACCTGTAGCTACTATTCTAAGGGCTACACATACCTTTGTTTCCACTGGGATGGGTTCCCCTTTGTTGGCTGTTAGTCTAAGTTGATGGTGGCAAAGCTCTGTGAGTTGTTGCAGTATGTTCCTGTCCACCCTGTAGCACTCTACTATCTCCAGCTCATGTAGCTCCTGGAAGGTTACCCTGGGCCTGAACACTCTTCTCCTTCTCAATGTAGGCCTATTGTCAGCATCAGCATCAGCACTGCCCTCAGCCTGTAGCACATACAGATGTAACAGAGCAGCAGCAGCAGCCCCTAGTATTCTGTCAGTTAAAAATCCCAAGTTTGTACTCCAGTGGTGCAAAGTATATGGGAAAAAATTAGATTGTAGGGCGTATGCATACTTTACAGTGGTGAGCTGCAGATGCAGCCTGTGTGATTGGCTAACTATGATGCATTCCACCTGCCAGGTATATCATTGAGGGGTTTGAATGGCCCAGTGTCAGTGGAACAGGGTTTATCAGTAATTTATACATGATTGGCTTTCCCAGGCTATTTTCTTTTTTATTTAATGCTTTCCCCGCTAAGCACTGTGGCATGGCATGCAAACCTGTGGTGCTAGTGTAAACACTGCTCAGCAGTCTGGATACACCACATGCAGAGGCACGCTCAGCATAGCTTAAACTAGCTAAAACATGTACCCCACAGCTAAACAAAGCTAAGCATCACCAGACACAGCCCCTTACTTAGCTGAGCAGTGCACCATACAAATGGGCACTGCTGAGCTCCAATCCACTTAAATCTACAGTTACACACACCCTTTTCAGGTCAGCTAGCTGTTCTGCAGACACCAACATGGTTCTGGGGCTACACGTGTTTTATCTGTGGACACAGTGGCCCACTTTTGCTATTCAGTAACCCCAGCTCAGTTGCATACATATCCTTGCACATAACCTGAATACTTCACTATTCCAAGGCCTGCCTCCTTAGTAGCCACTGACATCTACCATTGTACTTACTGCATGCATGACTTTATAATACATTATTCTCACGTATGTCTTATTTTTAATTTTTAAACATTTTAATATTTTTGTTTGCATAAGGACATGTTTTGCAAGTTGCTGCACACCACGCAAATGTAATATGGGTATTAAAAAAAATATTATTTTATATTATTTTGCATTAGTTTTTGGACTCACAGGGCATAATTTTGCCCACATCTGTGCCTACAATGAAAATTCTGACCTTTTAATTGAGCTTTTACAGCCTGTTCAATTTTTACATTTCTGTACATGGACATTTTCCATGTACACTTCTAATATCAACACAGGCTCTACATGGATACCTGTCTGCTTCCTGGATCACAAAACGCCCTCATTTGCATGCATTTCAACTGCTTATGTGGTGATTTGCATGCCATGGAAACTTCTGTGTCTGCACACTCATGCACACCCCTCTGCTCTGTTTACTGGATTGCACAGCCGCTGGATTCCATGCTAGTACCATGCCACTCTGCCTACACAGAAAAATCACTCCATGCAGGCTTTATTGAATTCCCCCCAATCACTCCATGCAGGCTTTATTGAATTCCCCCCAAAGTTTGAAATCCAGACAGTTTAGAGTTACAAGAGAGAAAGTGCATAAATACAAGGAAAATCAGGCACATTTCTTTAGTTTTGCATAACATGCCTAATTTTCCTTGTATTTTCTCTGCCCTCTGTATGCACCTTTCAACTTCTTAGATCAAGGAAACTGGAAAGCCTTAGTATATACTAATAGAAGAAAGTTCAGGCAACCGTATATGTTCAATTTACAACGGGCAAGCTGGTTGGGCTGACCAATCAGCATCCATGTTTTTGAATGTTAATGACCTGTCATTGTATATTAGAATATTACAAACATAAGTTTATAGTAATGTTATATGTAGTATTATTTGTGTTTCTGAACTTGATAAAAGACTTGGTCCTCTGAAAGCCCATTTGCACTTTATGTATTGCAAATAAATTATTCAGCGTTATTTTTGCTGATTACTGGATATATTTTTTTCTTGGCTCAGAGTGAGAATTACATAAATTCTGTTTGCCTACAGCCAAAAGAAAAATGCCTAAAGGTGAGTGAATATGGACCACAGTGCTTTAACTACTAAATGGTGCATCTGTATACTAACTTTTAGAAATAAGGTAGAACCCATAAACGCTATTAACAAAACATGCTGGAACTGCTTCACAACCCAAGTTATCACAATCAAAAACCTCACCTTATGTCAGTATTACCCATAAGAAATGCTAGTAGATATCAAATTATGCCTTACAAAAAGAATAACACTGCATGCTCTCATGTGCTTTAAATTAATGAGACAATATAAATAACTCCCAGCTATTTTACTTTAGTACCTACAAGAATACTTATTAACTATTTTCTATGCAGATTTCCATGGTAGTTTAATTTATTGCATGTTTGATAGGCTAAAGCCTACTATTAACATAAGCTCTGGAGTGTTAGAGGCACACCTTCTTGTCAGGAGGTGGAGGGGAAGCATACTGCAAAAATGTTTTAAAACGTTTAAGGGAGTTGTAAGTTGCAATATTTACCTACTAGGTCATCCTTTGGTGATCATACATTTCACTGTTTATCACTTGTAACTCACATTTCAGTCATGGAACCGTTACTTTATTAAATATATATTAACCAGAATAATGGACTGCATTATATAGATGCATACCAGCCACTGCCTGGGCAGTTAATACAAGAAAACAAAACTTAAAATACAAAGTACAAAATAAATAAAATGTGCACAAGTTTAAGTAAATTCTGACAATAAATTCTTGCACATATAACAGCTTATCAGAAAAGCTCTTGTGTGTTTAATTACTCTTAGAAAATTAGCTTGGAGAGCTAGCATTTTTTATTGGACAAACAGTCTAATGTGATGTATTTAGACATTGCTGAGACATTCTGTAAAGTATGCTAGTCATGTGATATCACTGTAACAGATGTGCTAATTATGTGATTTCACTGTAAAAGTGACATCCTGCCCAAGGTGTGCTACTCGTGTTATATCACTGAACTTGAGGAGGATGCTCTGTCATGAATTCAGTCTGGTTAAATACAATTTCTGCTGTCTTTATAGGTATTTCTTCTTTATTTTGCATGTTTCGTGCACTATTGCGGCCTTTTAGCTCTGCGTGTCTCTCCCTCTCCACATATCTCTCTCTCTGTTTCTTTCTTTATTTTCTATTTTTTTCTTTTCCTTTCTTTCTCCTTAGTTTCTTATATGTTTAACATGCATTACCACACATCCATTCCATGTTTGCGGATGAAACATTATGGTATTAATATAACAGTGGGTGAATGTTGTATACATTTTAACGGTGTTCCCGGATTCTACACCACTGATGTCAATACATGCCAAAATTTGTCATGGATGTATTGTTATCACCACAGCAAATGAGGTTGGGGTCATGTTTCAGAACTTGGATTTTCGATGTGTGAATATACACTTCTTCTGTGATATCATGATATGCACTATATGACCACAACTGAATAGAAGAGGTCCAAGAAGTATTGCGATTTTAGAATGAAATTTCTGGAGCTTAATCTATACTTCATTGAAGATCTACTAGAAGAGAAAATAATTCACTGAGTTAAAATCCCAGATGTGGAACTCCCTATGATTTGGTTGCCACTAGAAATCACTGACACGAGAGGTTTATATGTGTGCTTCAACAGTGATGCTTTTTTGGGGATTTCCTATTCTATGTGTTTGAGTAATCATAGAGGTAGAATATGAACATCATTTGGAGGTGTAGGGAGCTTGTCCCCCAATGTGAACACACAAGAAGGGTGGGGGGAAGGCTTATTTATTCATTTTTTATGAGATCGGTCTTAGGTTGTGCTTCAGAGATTCACAAGTATATCACTTCTGGACCATGGTACTTTACATCTGTGCCGCTATTTCAAATTTTGAATAGTAACATTCCAGTGCTCATACAAAGTAATACTGTCAGTATTTTTTAACATGCATATAGAAAGTGCCTTTTTCTCTATTTGCTTAAAAGGGTGCAACTCCTTACTGATCATGCAAAGAAATCTGTCAAACTAAAACATTTATAAGAAAACAAACTATAAGGTCAGTACCATAGAAAACAAAAAGATATGCAAATAAATTAAGCAATTAAGTTTTGTTGTTATATGATGGCTAGTGTTCTAGAACAGAAAGCCAAGTTTATTCTTGAAATGTCAAATAGAAAATTGATTTTTACACTTTCTTTTCTTTAACCTCTCTCTCTCTCTCACTGTGTTATTATGCACACTCATACTCTCTCTCTCTCTCTCTGTTATTATGCACACTCATACATACATTCAGAGACAATGACTCATATTTAGAAAGGCAGCACAGTATCCATCACCACTAATACACAAATAAATTAAATTAGAAGATCTTATTCTTACATTGCTGCATCTTTATGAATGGCTTCTAAAACAATGTGAATCACATTATACATGGACCTTGCAAAAGAACCTCACAACAAATGGGACTGTAACCTATAATTTAGATGTAGATATAAAGTTATCTTGCTATCAGGGATTATTGTTACTTTCTTTCTATATCTTGTTTCAGTTATTAAAAATACATTGAGTTGTGTTACATCTTGGTGATCCTTTGATTCAGCATACAGCATAATAAACCTGAATGAATTTTCAGGAATGCTGTTAAATTGCTCATTCTTGTACTGTCATTGCTATCACAGATGCTTCCCTCAAACTGGGCTCTGTCACAGTCCGACTTTCCCAGTAAACAAATGTTAATACATAAAATACATAAATAAAATAAAACTGGAATGAAAGTATGTGGTATGTGAATACTGTTTAGTTTGTGACATACATTATCTGTTAATTTCCTTAAGTGCCTGTACTCCCAAGTCAAAGCTAAGCTGTCCAGTGAATTAGTTGACCCCTATGTTTCAACTCCCAATGCAATGACAAAACTGCCCATTTTCAACTCATTAGGATCTCAGTCAAGTAAAACAAAATAAAAGCTGTATTTACCTGGGTCAAAAGTACCCCCATGAAGGACAGAACCTTCCATGTCCCCTTTATCTAAATACTGTGACTCCATGGTCATACATCTGTAAAAGCAACACCACAGACAGTGAATCACTGCTGATGTGCATATAAAAATTGCACTGACAGCGATTTTCTCTACTAAAGTCCACTCACTGTTTCAAATTCATATATTAAAATGAAAAAGTTGAAATCTGATCTACTGAGCATTCACTGAGAAATTGATTAGCTTAGATTAGTTCAGTTAAATAATCAGTTTACCATCTAGTCTTATTGAGTGCTTTTTTTATAAAAGCATTTAGAAATATGCCATATGCAATGCAAAAGCAAGGTAAAAGCTGAGATAATGTGTATAAATCCTTAACACACTAGAAATGAAATAATCTGAAATTTAAAGTGTGCTGTATTTCTATAAATACCTCATTATGCGATATAAATATGAAGTTAATAAATAAATAAATAAATGGAGCTGAGCAACTTTCTGGAACCAGTACTGTACAAAATCAGACTTATTGTTTTACTTCAACAGAACATCTCCTATAATTTAAATATGATACTGTCTGAAACCATTTCAAATGCGTGATTTACCTACATTACTAACTTAACCCCTTGAGAGATTAAAATTTGCTCAGCACATAACATACCACTTAGGAATCCCTCCTTACCTTACTAACTATAAGCAATACTATAAATTCATCTTTGAAAGCTTTTAATCTTCAAACAGGACTTTGAAAATTCTTGGCTCAAAGAAAGAAAATGCATGCAGTCAACACATTAGTTATAGGCAATGATATGACAGTTTCCTGGAATATCAAAGTGAATTCAGTAGTCTTTGTAAGTGGAATTCTGTAAAATAAAATAATTGTCCTCTTCACTGTTTTGTGCGTATGGAAGCATGAAATTTGATTGTAAGTTAAAACACTGTGTGCATTCTCTATGTCTACCCCATGTTTGGATTTTGCATTACTTTATTGTCTAGATGGAACAAAACATTTTTTTTTGCTAAAGCTGCCCATTACATCTGTAATGCAGAATTTCTAAGAGCACACTATTGAGATATTCTTATATATTCAAAACTCATTCCATAAAATAAAATCTTACACTTAAAAATGTATCAAATAACATAACAAGTGATCTGTTATGTACAATAGGAGTGTCATACAAAACAAATATTATTATTGGAGTGTCAGTTATATGAGTAAATTAAAAGGCCAGTCACACGGTGTAGGAACATAGAGTCCTGAGTAATATCATATGGCTCTGATTCCATTAATAGCCATGGGATTTAAGTACTTAGTCAAGGAAGGATAGCAGGGAGTGGTTTAGGCTTGCTCATTTATCCTAGGGAAGGAGATAGGTTCTGAACTGAGATGCAGAATACAAGAGTGTATAGAAGTATGCAATCACAGCAGCTCACCATAGTCAGACATGTAAAATAGCTATAAACAAATAAGGGAAAGCTATTAGGACCCGCAAAAATACCCTAACCTCCCACAAGATGACAGTTCTTATCATTATCATCACATGACTCTGCCACATAGTGTTCTCCAATGCTAGGAGTGAGGAGGCATGAGTGGGCCAATTGCAGACATGGCTTGATGGCCATTAGGCAGAGATCATGAAGAAACAAATGTCAGTTTGCCAGTTTTGTATAACCACTACCAAAATTAGACACACACGCACACACACACAGATATAATTTATAAAGTCTTAAGATTATGTACAACCCAGCCCAATTAGCTAGATATCACATCCTTATTACAGAGGTTTTAACCAGTTCCTATACTGTTCTCTTTCTTGACATACTTTTTTAGCTGCACCCCATTCTTTCTATGAAACTAAACTGTGTACCTTTCATCTAAAAAACATATCCTGCAGCCATTTTCCAATAAGTGTAGTTTATAACACCAATCATTCTGATGAAACTAACTTTATCATCGTATGAAATCTTTCTCTGGGCTATGTAGTCAGTAAGTCCTTTTGTACTGCATGGACATTAAAACCTACTTTTGCAGAATATCTTATCTTCCCAGAAAAGTAATTAAAATTAATTATTCTGCTGTTATCAGCCTTTAGCAGATATTGGCAATGAAGTAAAATGTGTCATTTTTCTACATTTCTTCTAAAATGCAGCTAATATACTATGTAAAACCACACATGGTTATTATCTCTTAAAATTACACCATACCATATTTCATATGATACGTGACAGAAAAATATTTATATCTAACGAAGTGAAGTTAACATCAGTCTGCAGAAAATTATGAATGAAAGTAAAAGTTTCTCAGACAAACTGATGTCTGGCTCTTACTACCCAAATCTATTCTGCTTACTTTCATTCTGTTTTATTTTATTTTACTTACTTTACAAACAGGCAAGCCTGTTGGGCACAAGAATTTCATTTTAGGATCGGTAAAGGCATGCTGCTGCCTGGTTAGGATACTTTCTCTGACTAAATTAGCAAGTGGAGAGTGAAAAAAATCAAACTGAGGACTACAGAATGAAAATTCTTATCAGCTCAAAGCCTTTAATCTTCTGAGCTGTAATACAACATGCATTATAATAATGCATCACAGTCTTCAAACTTCTGAGGTACAATAAAAAATGTGTTCTAATAATTCACGTACTATAACATTGTCTGCGTTTTCTTTACTCTGTAGCTTCTCACTAAAATGAATTGTAAATGTAATTTTATAAACTGGTCTAATTGAAACATTACTAGCTATACAGTATAAACATGCAAACATATCAAGGTGATCTAATTATGAGTAGATATCATACATTACATATGGTGAGACTGCCACACATGTCTGTGCCTGAATGCAACCTTTACATTGCATGGTGCAGTGAAATATGCTTGCACCACATCCTGAAACATGTATTTAAGACATATACCAGCAGTACAGGTCACAGAGGCTATATCAGCAAGGAGGGATAGAGTTTTTATGTGTGCCATGCACTGCTATTCCTAGTAGTAAATCCTTTTGAAATATTATATACACTGCAATATTTGTTTAGGCACTCTGTCACTACAGTTAATAACAGTTCAAGCTCTTTCCCTCCCACAAACAATAAACATGTGCCTTCTCCAGTCATGTAATTGGTGCATGATTTAGTATGAATAGTTACTTTTAAAACTTCAGAATTCAATCACTAGAAAAATGACCAGATAAATGTTTGGAAGTGGGTACAATAAAACTGTTTTACATCTTATGAAAATGAGTGAATTTATTTTTGATGTCTGCTACTGAAAAAAAAAACATTTTAGAGAGAAGTTTGCAAAGAAGCTGGATGATATGCCACTGATATTTTGGAGAAAGCTGCACAAAAAACATAAAATGCTTTTTTATATTTTGCCTGGAGTGCCTCAAAAGATGGAAGAAAATATAAGGTTATTAATAGAAATCTTAGGTAAAGTCAAGCCCTATCCATGTAAGCTATGTGTAGAGCCTACATAGAATGTACATGACCACAGCTTCCCCCTCTGTAGCATATTGATGCATGCATGTTAATCATGGTGTGCTGCAGAGGAAGAGCATAGTAACAACAATACTGAATCTGTGTTGGCAGAAGTGTTGAGGTAGGTTGGATGTTATGTACATGGGGAAGCTCCCTGTAATGTACCCTGCTGCAGTTGAAATGTGCTGTGAAGTAAAAGTTTGTGTTTTAAATGTCTCATTTTTGTTGAGTTATTTTTTATTGTCCATTTGTGTGTCGTGGCACAGAGCACAGCAATGCCAAGCCATGCTTACACATAGACAGCAGACACCTACCAGACATCTATAAACAGAAACTGGATGTACTTAATTATTTATTTCTGCTTTGTTTAAGCCTGTTTGCATGGTGCACTGCAGTAACTCAGCAGTATATATAAAGGCACACTTGTTTGTATACTATTCAAGTAGCAAAATGGGTAGAGTGACAGCCTAAAGATTTAGAGGTCCTGGGTTTGAGACCCTAGCAAACCTGCCATTTGTTTAATGTAATCTATATTTTTGTTTAATTTAAAGACATAACTTTTACATTTGGAAGAGCTGTGTAGTGCTAAGCACAGCTTAAACATGATTAACAGCCACTTCTGTTTGCCCATTGCTAAGATTCGCTAAAACCTCGGTTGTACAAGTTTTCTCAATGCACAGCTCTGCTTAGCTGGGTTTGTGCAATGCTAAGCACCTCAGTGCTTTTTTGAATGTTGCTGAATGATGTGTAAGTGTGGAAAACCAGCCTATATTAATGGCAATAGGCAGGAACACTGCAGAATTTGTTGGAGTCCATCTAAGTGATAGTATGCAAGGCAGTGTTGGAGAGGGTGCACACTTTCAGGTGCAGAGATGAGGAGTGCAGGAGTCCAGGGTTTTTTCTTGGCTCCTGATATGCAGTTATGAACCTAGGCTACTGCAAGGGAGTTATCAGGGCTCAGAGTGTAAGGCTGAGGCCTGGGATTGGTTGGCCAGTGATCTTATCAGTGCTACTGGTATCCCCTGCACTGGTGAGCAGTGCTGTCACCACTATGATGACCTGAAGCATAGAAAGAGGGGAACTTTGGACACCTAGGTTTAACAGGCAAGAGATGGGCATGCCGCACACATATGTAAGTATTTCTGACAGTATTTTACTAAAAAGCAAGCTGAATCTGTGCAAAACTGGTACACATAATGGTGTACTTCTCTCCCAACAGGCGTAGCTAAGAGGGCTTGCAATGTCCAGTCCCATGATGGGGTCCTAGCCAGGTTGCACCATGAGTGTGGTAAGTACATATATATTATGCTAACTGTAGTGCAATAAACAACGAAGAATAAAAAAATGTTCTGCAATAAAGAATAAACAATACAAACGGTAATGCAATAAATGGGCAATTATAAGTGTAGTGCAATAACTGAACAATAACAACTGTATTGCAATAAACACTAAATACCAATAACAGTAAGCAAAAAGGTGTCATAACATAATTGCACTAGAGCTCTATGCATTGTATGTGCACAGTACAGCTGCTGCAGTCAAGTGTAAAACTGTAATAACTGTAGAATGCAAAACTAATGGCCTGAATAATGTATTGCACAACTCATAGTATGGTTTGAGGCGGTCTCCAGGCCAATTTCAGTCACATAACTCTCTTTTCCTTCCACTCCAGGAACAAAAGGTATATAGGTGAGGTAGTCCACTTTATAGACAGACATTGTGTGTAGACTTCACAGATAATAAACAGCAATACCAATAAAGTGTTAAGCAGCATTGCGTTTTCCTAAATAAATCTGTCTTAATATTTGCATTAGAACTATATTCATTGCATGTCTGTTCTAAGTTGCTGCAGTCAGTTGTTACATTAATTGCAGATGTCCCCTGCAGTTACAACTTTTGGGTTCTACTCCCATGACTGACAACTAAGGCATGATGGCTGTCTAGTTTACTTAATGTACACAAACATACCTCTCAACTGTCATGATTTTTTGTACTGCAATTATAACTTCCTAATCTGTCTGTTCCATGATTACAACATAAATGATTACCTGAAATGCTAAATATTTTCAAATCCATTTACATAACACACTGGTAGTTATGTAAATTCCACATGATGTGAAACTGTTCTGTGTAGTTGTGTGCTAGCATTTATTACTGCTTGTCCCATACTGTCCCATGCTAACAGCTTGAGAGGTATGTAGGTGCTACATCAGCTATAGAAGAATTGTGGTCACTGTACTCACAACTGACACTGCACACCTCGAGAAGTATGTAGTTGTACTCTATCTATTAACATTACCTGCAAGGTAAATAATGGTATGTTTTTCTCTCTCTCCCCATCCCTTATCTTCTTTAATTTATTATTGTTATTTATTACTATATTTAATATTAACATTTTGTTCCACTGTTTTTACCCTTATGGTTTAATTCATACTAGTTTGCTGTTAACATACTTACTGTTATGTTACTTAATGTTATGTTACATATCTTCTTCTTCTTTCAGCTGCTCCCATTAGGGGTTGCCACAGCGGATCATCTGTTTCCATTTCTTCCTGTCCTCTGCATCTTGCTCTGTCACACCAGCAACCTGCATGTCCTCTCTCACCACATCCATAAACATTATCTTAGACCTTCCTCTTTTCCTGTTACCTGGCAGCTTCATTCTTAACATCTTTTTCCCAATATACTCTGCATCCCTCCTCAGCACATGTCAAAAGCAACGTAATCTTGCCTCTGGCTTTGTCTCCAAACCTTCCAACCTGGGCTGACCCTCTAATATACTTATTCCTAATCCTGTCCACCCTCGTCACACCCAGTGTAAATCTTAACATCTTTAATTCTGCCATGTCCAGCTTTGACTCCTGCCTTTTTGTCAGTGCCACTGTCTCCAACACATATAACATAGTTGGTCTCACTACCCTCTTGTAGACCTTCCCTTTCACTCTTACTGATACTCGTTTGTCACAAATCAGTCCTGAGACTTTTCTCCACCCACTCCACCCTGCCTGTACTCTCTTCTTCACCTCTCTTCTACACTCACCATTACTCTGAACTGTTGATCCCAAGTATTTAAAGTCATCCACCTTTGCCATCTCTACTCCCTGCATACTCACCATTCCTCTATCCTCCCTCTCATTCACACACATATATTCTGTCTTAGTCCTGCTGACCTTCATTCCTCTTCTCTCTAGAGCATATCTCCATCTCTCCAGGATCTCCTCCACCTGTTCACTACTCTCACTACAGATCACAATGTCATCTGCAAACATCATAGTCCACGGGGACTCCTGTCTGATCTTGTCTGTCAACCTGTCCATCAGCATTGCAAATAAGAAAGAGCTCAGAGCTGATCCTTGATGGAATCCCACCTCCACCTTAAACGCATCGATCACTTGGACCGCATACCTCACCACTGTCACACTACCCTTGTACATATCCTGTACCACTCTTACATACTTCTCTGACACTCCCAACTTCCTCATACAACACCACAAATCCTCTTTAGGCACCCTGTTATATGCTTTCTCTCAGTCCACAAAGACACAATGCAACTCCTTCTGACCTTCTCTGTACTTCTCCATCAACACTCTCAGAGCAAACATCGCATCTGTAGTGCTCTTTCCTGGCATAAAACCATACTGCTGATCACTAATCATCACCTGCCTTCTTAACCTAGCTTCCACTACTCTTTCCCATAACTTCATGCTGTGACTGATCAATTTAATCCCTTTGTAGTTACTATAGCTCTGTACATCACCCTTATTCTTAAAAAAATTGGTACCAAAACACTTATTCCTCAGTCCTTTGGATTAATAAATATTATGTTCGATTCTGTTAATACTAACATTGGTTTAGTTATTACTAACCTTAACTTATTGTTATAACTACTTTACTACAGTGCGTCAAGGTCAACTGGTTCCTCATGATCCTCCTACCTTGCCTCCTCCGGCTATGGCACTTGGACCCAGCACATTTGGAACCCAGCCTGGTTGTGCCCCTTCTCCTGCCCCTGCACTACCTGTGGTGTTGTGAAGTATTGCCCTATGGACAGGTACGGACCCCCTTCTGAGAGTGGTGGTGGTGGAGGGGGAGTTGTCACCCATGATGAATGCCAGGTTTGGTGTGCAGGAGTTCTACTATGGGTTTGGCCAATGCCTGCATCAGATGGAAAGCATGCTGGCCACCTTGGTGTGGCAGGCTCACTCTGGAGCCCAGCCTCTACCACTGCAACCTGCAGGGCACTGACAGAGGAATGCCAACAGTTCCCTGGGTGGGGATGTGAGTCATGCTGCTACCTTGTGGAGGCACATTGGACTGAGATTCCACAACACCGTCCCCAACCAAGGTGTTTACCTCTCTCTTGTGTTAGACACTATCACTGTCTGTTGTCTTGTCTGTCTGCAAAAGCTTCCTCACCTACCCAACTTACCTCCAAAACACATACCTATGTCCCTTCTCTAATATTCCACTCTCACATTAAAAAAAAAATATGAGCACCTATCCCCAATAAAATATTGTCCCATACATAACTCCACTGGGCACACATAATTTGGCTTAATGCAATTATGTTGTCCTCACCCCTCTCTCTGAGGGTTAGAGTCCAAAGTCATCTACACATTCTGCCAAAGTGCACAGTTGTTGCTGTACAAGAAATGGATAGCTATGATTCTTTCCTACACCCTTCCTGCACATACCTACCTGCCTATCACTATGTTTCCCCCGCTTTCATCCTATTTCACCAGTTTCCTATCTCTCCATTTTTCTTTTCTTTATATATTTTTAGCGTGACATTGCATGATGCGCCGTGTCACACAGCTTCGCTAAGCTCAGCTAAATTAAGTTATGTCTGATGAAGTTGGAGCATTGTCTCTGACGAAAGCGCTCACAATAAATAGTGTGGTTTGGAGTACTTACAGTCTGCTTGCGTTTTTATTATTTTACTAGTTTGTTCTTTTTTGGAGTTCTTATACTGATATATATGTTTTAAATAAACATTTACAAAATAAACACCTGTCCCCTATTTCAAACCCAAGACTATCACACCTGTAGGACGCTGCATTAACCTGTCATGCCACACAGCTGTTAATTAAATCAGCTGGTTTAAGCAAAATAGTAATTGCAAGTTACAGTCATTAAGCATGTTTCAGTGGAGCTGCACATCAATCCGTGTCATGCAAACTTGCTTAAAGAGTAATGGAAAAATTGGGAGTGCACCTTGGAGTCTGGTGCAGGAGTACACCACTAGAAAGCCAAACACACAAGAATGGATGCAAGTAAGGTCTCTAATAGCAGGTAAATGTCCCCTTTTATCAGTAACATTTACAAGTACACCTGCTATGGCATTACTGGCAAAATACAAGTACAACAGGGACCCTAGTGCAGAAATACATCCATATAAAGCCATGCACATAACGATGGGTGCAAAACAAGTATGTCACAACCTGTGTGTACTTATATCTTGCAAATACACCTGCTGTGACAGTGACTCAGTAGCTCAGTCTGTTAGATGCCTTGCAAACAGAACATTTTGCCACACACAGTCATGGGTTCAAATCTAGTGGTGTGTAGCATTTAATTAACATTATTGTGAAGCCAGCAATTAATTACTGAGTGATGCACTCTTCATCCACACAATGCATTACAAATGAAATGTCTGCGTCTCACTGATAGAAGTCACAAGCCTGCAGATAGGAACACACTTCACATATCCCTATAGCAAAACTATAAGTGCATAAAGTGTCATGTCACACATTAATATGCGTTCACAGAGGATTTCAACTCAGGTAATGCAAATAAGGCCCACTACTATCAGAGTGCAGTACACAATTCTTTCAAATGCACAGTGCAAATTAGCACAGCTGCACAACTAACATACACATATGAAGCCCCTGCTTGTAACAAGGACTGCCAGCATACACATTCCAGATCAGTACCAGACTGTAACACGTGGCTTGACAGTTGCCCAAATGGTGGCCATAATGTTGTATTTATCCTCTATGTTGCTCAAGGACATCACAAACATGTCGCCTAGTCTGTTAATGATACCATTGCCTAACACACTTACCTTAAACACATGCCTTAATTGGAGTGGAATGACTACCCTCACTCTGACTCTGCCTCTACTACAAGGCTGACACAGCTACCAAAGTAACTCCTACAGCTTGTTGTCTTCCAGAGTGTTCACACTGGCTGCAGCTATGCACCAGTAGCTGCTACAGACTTACCCTCTGTGATGATGCAGTCTCCTCACTCCAGTAATGTCCAGCACAACATCAAAGAAAGGACTTGTTATCTACATGGAAGCCTTATATCTTGTACATTGGTTCCATGTCATTGGCTGCTGATAGTGCAAATCAGCTGTGTTGTTTGCAATTAGCATTTCAGAACCACAGACTGGTTAAGAGGCAATCACTTGCTAATGAGAAGCATGTTAGAAGGCAAACATGCTGGCTATGGAGAAACATTCTGTATGAGACTTTCTGTGCACAGAACATGAGTTTGCAAAAACTTAAATATCAGCACATATCAACAGAGGAGTTTTGCACTCCAGCAGGTTTGTAACCTTTTTGTTTACAACAGGCTGCAGGTGTGTGAATATACTTACAGGGAATAGATATTACATCACTAAGCCTTTCTTAGAACTGTGATAATGACATGTCATTGATATCCAGATTTGTTACACCTACAGAGGACGTACAATACATCAAGGGTGGAATGCTTTTTGTCAATGTGGCACACTGGTCTCTTGGGACTGTCCCTTTATAATGGTTGTAATAGCACCCTGCTGTTTGTTTGGCAGTGCTGTTTTGACATATTATCAGGGGGGTTGCCTCTAGGGCACACACTACAATAGACTCCAGTGTTGGGGTGTATGATCATACTGCAGTATCTGTCATGACACACATAGGAATATCTGACTGTCACTAGTATTTTAGTTGTATCCTCATACTTGGTATGTTTGCACACTGTGGAATATGAAATGTGTGATCAAGGTGTGGTTACTGCCAGCCATTCTGTTCTTGCAATATCTCTACATAGTGTACTTCCACGTATGTGATCCTGACATGTGCCCCCATTCTGTTGTTTTTCAGGACACATGTACCCAAGACGCCATGTACCTTTCACAGATGTGGAGAATGAGATTATACTTGAAGGCCTCCGGCAACACCATGAACTCCTACTGCCAAGGGAAGGCAAAACAGGGAACCACAGGCAGTGTTGTGTGCTGACCTTGTCTGTGACTTGAATGCTACAGGTCATCAGAGCAGAACATATGAGCAGGTTCAACAACGCACAACGGACATGATCAATGATGCACACAGAAGAGCAGCAGATGTTGCCAGGGATTATGGCATCACTTGTGAAGGGCCTGCAGCAGAACATCCACTTTCAGCCACCAAGGAATTCCAGGTGAACCTAGGCACACATGACAGCTCCCAGGCATCCATCACACTGTACATCGTGGATGTGGGTGCCACAGTTTCCATGGCAGAGGAGTGTGCAGGTAAGCTTAGTTTTATCACCATTGCAATACTGTAGCATTCAGTGTGTCATGGTGTACATACTCTTATGTGGGTGTCATGTCTGTGTTCTTTGGGGAGGGAAGGGTTTAACTGCAGTTTGACTCTCATGCTCAGATGTTGACCAATAATACTTATAATACTAATAATACATCAATACTTAACATAGTAGCTACTGTAAATGTGAGATATATGGATGCATTACCTTGTTGTGGTACAACATGTAGTGGTACTGTCATTACCTCTTCCTCTACTTTTTGCAGGTCTGTCAGGTATTGGACAAGGCCATGTTCCTGCTCCTGGTAAGCACAACACTGTTTTTTTTATAGATGTAGGTTTATAGCAATATAATCCCCTAAAGTGTCATCCCAGGCCTGCTGCATGAAGTGCTGTGCTGTCAGCATGATTGCCAACTGCACAGATATTTTATGACTGTACACAAGTTACAGTTATACATATGTCTTGTAGGTGTCATCACATGGATAGATGTGACAGTATTTTCTGGAAATTGCAGATTGCCATATGTGTCAAGTGTGCAGAGTCTTCACAAATATCAATGATGTACCTAATTTTTCCAATGAGACTGCTGTGTAAAAAGCTTTTCTTTAAAAGTAACTACAGCTGCTTGTGGGGATAGTAAAGTCCTCTTGTCTTACTATATGAGGTTTGGGTTTCAACAGGTCTGTAATAATTCCAACAGTGTGTAGAACTGTACATTTATTGCAACATAGTAATGCAGAGCATAATAGTGCTTTTTCCTCTCTGTGACCAGGGGGTTGGTCTCTGTCCCCTACACAATCTGATTTCAGTGTATCTTCAGACGCTGATGATGATGGTGGCCACAGTGAGGCACAGGTGGTGGTTTCAAGGGCTGAATATGTCCCAGAGGTTGACATCACTCTTCTGCCCTCATTGTCACTGCATACAGTCAGTATGCCTACACATAGCCAGTCCCAGATGCCACAGATATTGGACTGTCAGAGGGTGGGGACATTGAACAGGAAAGTGTGGCAACTATGGCTCCAGTGAGTGTAGACACTGGCTATAGCCAGAGACCTGGTGAGGGTCCATACAGGTGGACTCATAGGCGTAGTCATAGGAGGCTGGCTGACCTTCCAACACCTGTTGCAGGTGTCACATCATGGTTCACTTGGCATACTGTATGTTTTGGGCCATCATGGAGGCACAGACACATTATGAAAGGAACTCTAGAAGTATGCTCAGGGTTATGGATGCAGCACATTCTGGCATCTGTGACTGCCTCCACCGCATTGGTGTCACTCTGGATCGGATCACTGATGCAGTGGACAGAAGGTGGGCTGAGACAGTGTTGGTCTTGGAACGCACAGTGTCTGTGCGGGAACATGTGGTTGGAGTTGAGTGTTGACCTCCTGGATGTAGGTCAGCAACCTCATCTGCTGAGACTTCACATAGCCATGTACAATCACGCTCCCATAGTGGCAGTGCATCCAGTGCTATAGACAGAAGTGTGCTGTATACATCAAGATGCGGCAGGCCATGGGCTCATGGTCCTGGGTGCTCCCATGGAGGACACAGTCCCAGCAGACAGAAGTCATCATGAGGTACTAGCACTGTTTCTGACCTTGGGCATGCAGGTGCCAGTGCAACTCCTGGCAGAGCCAGTTCCTGTGATCGGGGCCAGAGATGGTGAACTGTCAGCTCTAGCATTCATAGTTCAAAGATGTCCAACATGCACATATATAGGGCTAGTACTGAGCTTGACTGTGTACATGCATACAGTCACACACCACTGCCAAATGCAGGTCACCTACAGACACACATGGCACGATTCCATGGTCCATCTTGCCTGCTTCCCTTCCTGACTCACACGCATACTGTCAACCTTTTGGCTCAGATTAGGCCTCCTGCACCACCACACAACACCCTATGCAAGTGATGATACCTGTGCCACATCCCTGTCATCCTCATCAATGTAGACAAATTAAGCTGTGTGTCTGATGCACAGGGTGACTATATAAATTAACATGTACTTGTGTAATGCATTGTTGTGCCATGCCACTTGTGGTGGTTACTGACAGATACTGTATGCTGACATTTGTAATGAATGGGCCACATAATTTTGTGTAACTTATGTTGTATGATGCTGTAGTGGCTGTATACTTACAAAATAAAAGGTGTGTCATGGACCTGTTTCTGTTTCGGGATTTTGTTGGGGACACCTATGGCTACACAGCAGCAATAAAGCCATAGACATCACACCAGAGGATAGTATGTCAGCACATAAGAAATGCAATATGCCCTCAGCAAGGTACAGCATTATAGTTGCATGGCTCCATAAGTCCATATGTGTGTAACAGGCTAACAAGGACAATGGCATAATTCAGTGTACTCATGCATCCTTCATTTGTGAAAAGGTCTGATACCCTTGATTAAGTGTCACCAGGGTTTTGAGAGCTAACACATCTCCAAGCTGTGGTGCTGGGGATGACCCATCTATAAATGTCCTTTGTCCAGTACAGACATTTGTCCGACAACAGCTATGATTGTCTTGTTCCACATCCCATGGTGTAACCTGAACATGATGTGTGTCACAGCAGATGTTTGCTTCACATGCATTGATGGCCTGTTACATATGGGATGTACTGTCTATGTTACATACCTGTCTCTCCAGCATGTACTATTTACACCACAGTGATGGTGCAGGTGTGTAGGATGGGTAAGACATGTGTTAGTCCTGCCATGAATGCTCTGGAAGTACACAGTGGGATCTGGCACCTCCTTGTATGGCAGCCATACACATCTCCTACAAAGCATTTATGAGACAGACTACATATGTATGGTCTTGACACGGACTCCATAGGACATATTATCTGCAATGTGTATTCCTGTACCAAGGACCCTGTGTGGCTGCTACAGTTTTAAGATATGCCTGTGTAGTGGCATAGCAAGGGTGCCACTGTACACCATGACAGGTGTGATGAATGCCACATTCAGTATATCAATGACAGTCTGGGAGTGACATCACAGACCTGTCTGTTTAGGTAGTACAACATTGAATGCATCCCCACATCATGCCAACCATTTAAAGTCAAAGGCTACATTTCTCTCTGTGTCCATATGTCCATGAGGAATGGCTCAACTGTATGTGGTGTGCAGACACTATGATATTTCCCAGGAGTGGATGACTTTCCAAAGGATAGTATTGTGCAGTCATTGGCATTTAGTATTTGTCAGTGACTCAGACAGTAACTGAATGTGTGTCACAGGCCATCCTGGTTAACTGTTGGTTTTGTGTGGGATTCAGTGACAGCTCCTGAAATGCAATCACCTGCCAATGTAGCCAGTCAGAGGGCACTGACAGTGGCTGTGACTGCAGAGAGGGAATGGCTAAAAGGGATATACCATCAATGATGTCTGGGAAAATCCACTGGTGACTGGTGTCATTGCAGTGTAGGTCTCCTGATGCTATCTTCCCAGATTATGACTGTCAGATACTTGCCTACCCACCAGCTGACATAACACTCTGTAGATGACCTACACAGTTTCCAGAAAGGCCTGCTGGCCTATTATTGTCAAACACCTCATCAGGCCATGGTATGTAGAGTAATATCCCCATCATCCATTGCATAGTGTAACACTCAATGGGGTCCACCAGTTAGAGTTGGTAGGCATGTTTTGGCCTTGAACATATCAAACAATGTGTGGCCCAGTGTCAGTAGGTGTAGGACAGTATTACTGCTCATGTCCATGCTAACTCCCTTCATGGCATTTCATGTCACATGACTCAGAGGTCAAGGGACAATACTGCCACTGCTTGGTACTACATGCTAGTTCTCTTTTGTGCAACTGAGTATTGCAGTTGCTTCCAGCATGTTCCAAGAAGAGAGACATCCAAGGTGTGTGTACAGAGTGCAAACACATTAGGGACATGTAATATGTAAACCCTTTGAAGGTAAGGTGGGGGGGGGGGGTTACACAGTTATTCTGCAGTTGGACACTACCCAAGTAGTGTGTACTGGAAGGACACAATTACAGTGTGAAAACTGTGGAAAGCAGGGGAGTCCACAGAATTGCCATTGCCTGGCAACTACTAATGCTGGTCTCACCGACACCACTCTCACATAGAATATCATGCTCTGATACATGTTCTGTCATCACACACAAAACGATACTATGAAGCCCATGATGACAAACAGGACACAGCCTGTTTGTTCATCCACATAGCTTTTCCACATCACATAAGGCTCTGTAGGCTTCACATGCCCTTTTCCAAGTAGATGCCTTGATTAGCAACCTGGGCAATCAGTTGGCTTTTGCATGTGCTATGCCGTCCATTCCAGGTTGGTGGTATGTCACCAAGGAATTGACAAGAGGGGCATTAGTAGCATTACTGTAGTACCACAATATAATGTACAATGTCCATTGACATAGATGCCCAGTCTTGCTGTAACAATCATCACACTGGCAGTGAGCCATCATAAGTGACACTTTCACAGCATGTCATGCATCATTCCCATCAATAGATTACTGGTGCATATCTATATGACATGGCTGTGAGGCCTAATGCAGGGGACTGGCCACCATTGTCCAATGTGTGCCCAACTGCCACATGCCCTAAGCATGTCATACTATACAGTTATGTACCTGACAACATCTGTGTTCCCACATCATGTCACATAACAACCAGTGTGCTGTCTAGTTACTTGACATGCATCATACGCTTGTGAGGCCAACATAATGTCAGCAAAGTTGAACAAGTCCTCTGTGCATGCATCGGGCATCCACATCTTCACTGCAAGATGTGCCTACAAACCCCAAGGGTGTGGCAGCATGACCCTACTTTTGCAGGACCTGCTTCTGAGATGTTGGGAGTGTCCCCACCCCCCTACTCCTATGACACATAAACACAACGTGTGACAGATGTGAATGCATTTCAAACCTTGTTGCCATAGTGTCTCCAACAGCAGCCATTACATATGGCAATGAGCATTATGCCAATATGCACAGCTCACATCCTGCACCACCTACACCCACATCACTTGCACCTGCATGTGTTCAACTTCTTACCAGACACATTGCCAAACAAACACTTCAGAACATTCTGTCTCTGGAATGCACAGCACACATAATACTGCATGCACCACTCTCTCACTGGTCCAACACCCAAGGCAAAACATAAAATCACACCTCTTAGTCAGAGGTGATTACATTGTGAGACACATTGATGTCTGTGTCAAGTGGTTACATATGGGACAGATCACAGATTGCTGTCTGGGTTGACACAATAGGCCTTACTAATAAAATAAACCAAACTGGAGCTTGAATGCTGACTGCTTTTGTCCCGTTTATTACAGAACTTCCTCAGAACTGTACAATAAGCCTTACCACACATTGTTGCAAATCAAGGGATATCAGTTAACATAGTATTGACATCATAGTTAATGTAGACGTGTATGACTAGAGACATACATCACCGTCCTCTATGCAGACACATGACTGTGCTTAACCAGTCTGTGTTTCTCATGGGTATAAGCATACCTTTCGGCTGAAGTTGACACTCACCTGAGATGATGGCTCTATACACATGGAAATTGATGGAAGTCAATAATTGCCTTAGCATGTGGTGTCATTTTCATGGAATCTAATACATGTCTGCTTGGGATGCCTTGCTCAACAGACATCAATGCTTCACCAGTGATGGTGTTCATCTCTCACCCCTAAGATTTAGAGTAACAGCCATGGCTACTGACACCCCTACAATGCATCTTAGATGCACTGTTCAGGGAAAAATTGGCAATGAGAACACCATTGTTATACAACATCATGGTTATGCTGCTACACGTTGGGTATGGCAACACTGAACTTCATTCTGTGGAATGTTTACCCACCCTGGATTATACAGACTTGTGCAGTCAAGAACATCTGATTCAAGGCTGTGGACAGCACCACAGCCATGCCAGACTACATGCCCATTCACATCTTCCCACCTCAAAATGACAGTCTTCAAGGTAATGCAGGTGGTGTATGCATACTCATTAAGGATAGATACACATCCAGAATTTGTAAAACACTGTGATTTCCTGGAGACAATCCAGGTGCCATTCAGTACTGGAAGTGCACATAATCAAGCAATAGCCAGCTACAGGAGCAGCTCCATGTATACAGACACCCATCATGCATATTTGTATGCACATGTGTCTATCAAGATAACCATGTTGTGGGGTGGTATTAAGTGACCACCAGCTGTGTTGTTTAGTCTTGCTGCAGCTCATTTGCCCAAAGGTTAGTCTACATCCTTAACTACAATGTCCTGAAGCAGTGCCATGCCACCGCCCAAGGAGAACCAACGCATTGCATCATGTGTTTACCAATATGGGTGACCACTGCAGCCTCCCTTTGTGAGGCCCTCCTGTGTGGGATCTGACCACAGATCAGTGTCAGTAAAATTACCAGCACTACCCCCCCCCTGCAGACAATACACATATATAATAAAGTTTAGTTTGAATTTTATGCTCTGACTGGTTTGGCTTATGATATCTTCACGAATTGGTTACTCCATCTAATACTTCTGTGGAATAATATACACATATATTTCAACAAAGCCATTTATTACCTCCTGTGGGATGGTTTACATAGCTTGACTGCACCTCCCCCCTCTGATGAGATGCCAAGTATGCAGACCTGTACACCCATGCATTATAGCAGCAGCATTACAATTCTGTGAACTCGGCTGCACTTTACAGGAGGAACACAAACGCCTCATGGCACAGCAGACCTGCCTCTTGGACAACTGCAATCGTCAGGCTGTACAATAGGAGGTGGACATTGCTGTGTGACAGTTGGGGTGTGGATGCCCCCCTAAAATGGTGACACAACCTCCTCAGCTACATCAACTACATAGTGTTGTTGTGAAGTTGTGTAGACCTAGTAAGTGACAAATTTAGACACCCACACAAAGCACAGTTTTGTTACATGTGTAACCTGAAAGGACAGGCACAGATTATCAGTGAACTCATACTTAATTATGCCACATAGAATGGGTCTGTACCCATATATAATCTGTAGTCTCACATATTCTGCATCAACTTCACTCCCTTGTCCCACCACATGACACGACATTCCTACAACCTGTCCCATAACTTCCATATCTACAGAGCAGGTCATAAATGGCCTCTCTATGGAGGATACACAGCATTTATTGGACATGCTAACATCCCAGGCTGCATCCAACATGGGATGTGTCATGCATTACTAACATCATTGGGAGCACCTTGCAATCATACTGAAACCACTGGCTGTACCCCCAGCTGACCGTACAACAGCAAATGTTATAAACTTGCATGCAGTGACCACCAGAACTATAGACCTCTTTGCCTGAGTATCCATATCTGTATAGCCATAGAGACAACCATCATGGAGCTGATCAGCACACACATATTTGATCTACACACAGCTGACTGTACACAGTTTGGATGTCTGACAGGGGGATCATGACTGTTAAATGTGGTGGACATTTCTGAGGCAGTCACCAAGGACCTGGGTGAGGGGACATCAGGGAATACAACCCCCTGGACTGAGACAAGCCATCTGACTGTATCCCCCACTCAGGCATCATTTATAAAGCAACCCCTTAGGCATTCACAGTACTATCATAGTAGGGGTCACTCAGTGGCCCATTGATGGCACACATACTCAACACAGGGACATCCACTTCCAATAGCTGATCTGTAAGCAGCAGTGTTTAACAGGCTCAGTACTGGGTCCTCTGTTTCTAGGAATCCATTTAACCAAGATACCAGTGAATACTGACTGTCTGTGGCTAACAATGTTGGCTGATGCCAGTAAAGTGTGATAGCTCATGGAGTCTGTGAGTTATGTCAATATCCTACAAGAGAGTAGTGATGAACAAATCCCTGTTGACATAGTAATGGCCAAAAGCTGCATGCAACTATATGTAGTATCATTTCCATCACTAACACCTATGTACCTGGTAAGTAGCACATCATTCGCAACATGATGTACATACTCAGGGGTGAAAGAACTGGGCACACATACATAGCCACACAGGTTTACACCTAATGTGCCTGAGATCACCATGTCTGCCCAGTGGTATGACAGGAATCATGTGTTAAAGCTGAGGGTACAATCACCCGTAATTGACATATGCATAACCTCCATGTACTCTTCCGTCAGTGTGCCAATATCGGAGTGCAATGGCCATTTGGTAATGGACCTTTCCAAGCAGTACTGGCACTTGCACACAACAGTACGGCCCCCCACAAGGGAACTTCACATTTTCAGAATGTGTTCAATGGGGATCATCTGAAATAAGTGTTATTGTAGCTTGTGGCATATAGACTACTCCGAGTTGATCTCTGCCTTGCATACGGGGCAATGTGTGACAGTGCTTGATTGTAAATGCTGCATATCTGTAGGTGGCATAGTACATAGATTAATCACTGTAAGGACATTAGTCTAGTGTGTGATGTTAATAATGCATGCTGGTGGGAAAGACTTGTCTCGCAGACTTTAACCTACCTTTTAAACGGAACCCTGGCTAATGGCAAGCACAGAACCTCAGTGCATCTCATCACATGCCATCTGTATGACTGGCTGGGCGACCATCATTTTACCACAGGGCTTCTGCTTGTATCCCTCTAGGACTAGGCAATATAAATTTAAATAAGGGTATACAGTTGTCTATGATTGTGATGGCTGTATAGCCATTATGTTAGTGAAGTTCAAACATCCTATGGGTCTATAAGCTAATGTAAGTAACAGCTACACACACAAACATGACTACATTGAGGATAGCACCAGTTCCAATTACTGCTTACAGGACATGGTATGGCACACACATAGTGCAAGTTGGCTGTATGTAGATTAGAACAGTAGATTTTATTAGAGATAGCAATTCCTTATGCAATATCAAGACATGATACAGTATCTTTCAAAGATATTTTGTAAATGTGTCTACTTAAATGTGTATACAGCTAGGTGTTTTATGATTCCTGTAATCATTTGCCTAAAATTTCTTTTATGTTTTATATTCTATTTTTCTGCCTTTACTGTAAAGAATGATTTTTTTTCTGATTTATAAGCCAGTTAAAGGGATGGTGTAGCATATATGTTGTGTCTTTCACATTTGTCAGACCAGCAAAATGATTTTCTTGGAGGTGAATTGAAAGTTTGTTTAATAATTCAACAATACTGAAAAGTGAAAAAAAAATTAAAAGAGTTTCAGAAATGTAGGGAGAGAGGTCTTGAAATGGGAATGTTTCAAAACTGGCTACAACAATTTGGTCAGAACAGAAGACGGACAAGAGGAAAGAAATGCAGCTATACTTTCTCTGAAAAGAAGAAAAGGCTAGTATACAAAAAGACTACTGTTTAAGGCTGACAGAATAATAGTGGCAAATGAGTTAAGGAAAGAAACACTGGAAAAATGTGTAAATCTCACATGTAAATTGTTGGTTTGATGAGCTTGTGATGGGTTGTTTTGGCTGTACAAATAGAACAATGCCTTTATTGTTCTGTTGAGTAGAGTGATTATCACAAGAACAATCCAAGAGCAGAAAGGATCTCTTACTCAATTTATGAAAAATCATATAGTATGGACAGAATAGACTTGTTTAAGTATATACATATGATTAGTGTTAACTACTGTTAGCAGCCACAAGAGGCGGTGATGTATCAGATAATCTAAATAGAAATGTGATCAATGCACTGAAAGACACTTTCAAAGCATGTTATATACTTTGCTGTGTCTGGTGGTGGTCCTCAGCACACAAGTATGGAAGTTGAAAGGTTTTTGGAACAAAGGAAATTTTAGTATATTACTTTTAGGTCAGACTGTGCTTGCTCTAATTATCAAGTTGTGAGGATAGTGCAGAGAGTGAAGAACCTTGGATGAAGTTAAAACCATCAACATCAACTGTTACATGAACTGCCAAATATGTTTATTAGAATAGAGAACGTTTATACTACAAGGTGTTGACCAATCAGCTGTGTAATGACTTACAGATCATAGATTAAAAGGAAGAATTCCTACATATTCTTTATTGCCAACTCCTGAAAATAAACATCTGAGTACGAGAGAAAGTGGAAATGTGGTAACATGACAATTCACCAGGAATAAAGCTAAACTCTGTAAGACAGTGTTGTTCTGAAGTAATGTGAGCAGTTAAGGCCATTTGTTCTTCATGTTGCTGAAAAGAAACAGGAGACATTTGCTAAAATGAATGTATATCACAATGCAATGTCTTCAGAAGTACTAAGGAATTCAAAAAAGTATCAAAGCTGAGCAGATATTAGGTTTGCAGAATGCACAAACTATCAAACACAAGTGATTGATACTGGCATTTTGAAAAGCAACATAATGAGAAAAAAAAAAAAAAAAAAAAGAAGGCTGCACAGGGAAACAGTGTCCTTTTTGAGACATTAATAACATTAATCAAAACCTCACACATATTCATACATAATTTGAATGGTGGAAGTATTATATAAACTGCATTTCTAATGAAAGGGTAAGGTTTGGAAGAAGGGTAGAGTCAGTGTTACCAGGGGTTAATAAAGTAGAGCAGGGGGTAAAGGATATGCATAGTGCCAGGGTTTGAAAATACTGGTAGGACATTTCAGGTGATCTGCAAATTACACTTATATGTTGCCAAGGTTTGGAGCCTTTATAACCTATGTATAATAACAGAAAGAAACAAGGAGACATCATAATAATGTGAGTACAGGAAATAAAACGTCCTATTCCACAATCTTGAGTCATCAGTACTCTAAACTATTAGCTTTCCTTCAGCTTTGAATTGACTAGCATATATTTAACGAGAAGGGGTGAGCCACATCTATGTGTATGAATATATATATCTCAATATATATGTATATATATATATATATATATAAAAAATTATCGATTTATATATATATATATATATATATATATATATATATATATATATATATATATATATATATATATATATATATATATATATATATATATGGGTCTACTTGACATGATTGCAATGTCAGTAGACTGACTTTTAAAACATTGAGACCAAAAAAGCAAAGTTTCTTATGAGTGAAACTTTATTATACCGATGAAAGTTTCAAATGCTGACTTTCCAAACTGAGCAAAACAGGAAATCTGCTCATTTCTGCACTGCAGTGCAGTCTTGGAGTTGGTGTATTTAATTTGCAGGGGGTTTGGTTGGCGTAGCCCCCCCATGGGAGGGTGCAGGGGGCACAGCCCCCCACTTAAAAATTTAAAAGTAGAAAATAAATACTAGCATTTATTGAATTTAGGAATCTGTAATGACTATTCATGTTGGTGCTATAGATACCATCATGAATATTCAGTGGGATTTTCTTTGGCTATGTGGGTATTGGTTGGTGGGTGGGGTGTAGG